>NC_088317.1:7507636-7807941 GCF_910592395.1 Lineus longissimus
CCCCTCTGAAAATTAATGAAAGTGTGTGGAATTTGTTGAAATCAATAGAAAAGGGTCGTTTTGGCTTGAAAGTCATGTTGCCAAAGTTTGAAATTGATAACACATTTTCTTCAATGATTTTTGAGAGCATCTTCGTTTTATAGTTCGGGAATTCTTCATTTTATAGTTTTTCTAATGGCAAATTAAAAATGAAGGGTCACTAATAATCGACTCATACTATGTGATCATGTACAATACCCTTTGAAGATACCTCCCTCTTAATTTAGACGTAATACGTCAATAAATGAAAATAATTCCTGTACATAATGTTGATTTTGTGTACATTAGGCCTATATACCCGACCACACCCCCTCTGAAAATTAATGAAAGTGTGTGGAATTTGTTGAAATCAATAGAAAAGGGTCATTTTGGCTTGAAAGTCATGTTGCCAAAGTTTGAAATTGATAACACATTTTCTTCAATGATTTTTGAGAGCATCTTCGTTTTATAGTTCGGGAATTCTTCATTTTATAGTTTTTCTAATGGCAAAATAACAATGAAGGGTGACTAACAATCGATTCATACTATGTGATCATGTGCAGTACCCTTTGAAGATACCTCCCCCTTAATTTAGGCGTGATACGTCAATAAATGAAAATAATTCCTGTACATAATATTGATTTTGTGTACATTAGGCCTATATACCCGACCACACCCCCTCTGAAAATTAATGAAAGTGTGTGGAATTTGTTGAAATCAATAGAAAAGGGTCGTTTTGGCTTGAAAGTCATGTTGCCAAAGTTTGAAATTGATAACACATTTTCTTCAATGATTTTTGAGGGCATCTTCGTTTTATAGTTCGGGAATTCTTCATTTTATAGTTTTTCTAGTGGCAAAATAACAATGAAGGTTGACTAATAATCGATTCATACTATGTGATCATGTACAATACCCTTTGAAGATGCCTCCCCCTTAATTTAGGCGGGATACGTCAATAAATGAAAATAATTCCTGTACATGATGTTGATTTTGTGTACATAAGGCCTTATATATCTGACCACAACACTCTGAAAATAGTGATAGTGTGCGGAATTGTTTCAAATGACTTTGTTCTCAATTACTTTGTTTCTCAGAGATGTGAAAATGCTAAAATCAAGTGCCTGACTGTTGAAGATGTAAATTTCTGACCTCTGCATTTTATAGATTCTGCAATCTTCAATCTTCATTATATAGTTTTCCACCTTTTTCTGACCTCTGCGTTATATAGATTCTGCAATCTTCAATCTTCGTTTTATAGACACCCACGATTTAATTTAATAAATTTTCACAACAGTAATGTTAAATTCATAGTCTGTGATAGGTTTTCCGACTTTATCACGCTAGATGTTCGTAGCATATCCAAATGTTGACATGGAATGACCTTCACATTATGCGGTTAGTAATAGGGAAACGCATGTACGACTATCTACGACTTTTCTTGGGAATTTGGAAAAAAAACTTCGTTTTCATGCCAAAACCTACCAAAAACGTAACATGGATAAAACTGACAAGTTTCCCTATTACTGACTTAAGTTGGTTCAAATATCCTCTGCTAATTAAATATTCAATTGTTACATTAAAAAATTAAACCAAAAAGACTTATCTTACTGGGATAAAAACTTATCACGGCGTGATAAGTTCAAGCCCGCTCCATTAGCCACAAATAAAACCATTCCACATATGTTTCCTTCGCCGGGAAACGAACCCACGCCAACACCTAACCTCAGGTGTGGTAGCTCCATGCTTTACCCACTCGGCCATTGAATACAGTCGACTAATGACAGTTAGGCCTATTTAACAGTAATTGCGCCAGTGCTGCCATCTGCTAACATTTGACCTAACCAAATGTTGACTAATCCAGTGACAAACACGCATTCAATAATCTCTGCTAATTAAATATGAAAAAGATTTACTGCCTTAGATGTAAGGAAATTACAGGTAATTCGGGTAAGATAACTCATCAAATCACTTCAAATGGACACAGATATCTTCTGGTCAAGTGCGCGAAATGTCACAAAGATAAAAGCAAGTTTACTGCTTGATAATTTTTTTTATTCTAAATCATGAGTGAAAGGATGTACAGTTATGTCCCTTTAGAGAAGTATTTCAGCCAAATGCAGTATTTCAATCCAATGAAACAAAATGGTTACATTAGACCAAGGGGTGAACCATTATTTTTTCAATTTCAACAACTTTATTGAGCACCAACATAAAATCATATACATAGTAAAACAACAGTGATGAAAATACAAATAAAACATATGGTCGAAATAACAGTAAAACTAGGTGCCCAAAAGGGAGCGCCAAACGGTCAATTAAGACCAATTGACGCGACCCCTAAAAGAGTATAACCCATGAGCACGCGTTGTCCGGGTCAAAACGCTCCATCAGCTGGCTTTCATAAAAGTCCTTGACGGATCGCTTATGCAGCGGTCAATATTACCCCTGCCCCCCCCCCCCCCCCACCTCAGGGGTCGACGCTAATGCGACGCCGGATTAGTGTCGCTTCCTGAGGGTTAAGAAAAAATCAGACAGTCGAACCTCTGGCGCATTGGGAAAAGAGTAGCATCGAATTTCCGTTGTAGGTCTGATATTAAAAGCAATTGTCTTTGGTGAATTCCTGTCGACGAAGTTGCGACAGGCATGTCGAACAAGCGTCGCATTCCTGACGAACTGCCACGGCCCATCCCAGACATGCCCAGACACGTTTTTGGAGCTGGGCAGCATCATGGACAGCAGGTGAGTGGAGTGCTTAGAATGTTTTCTAGTATATCCAGCTGTAGTGAAAAGATTGATTGATCTCTCCAGCAGCGTCATGCGTCGGGATATCTGTAGATTGTTATGTTTCCTTTTTTTGGCGAAGACATTGGTGATTCACGGAGTTCGGAGGTGGTTTTTGTGTGAAATTGAGCCGTCAAAATTGACAATATTCCAAGATGGCGGCCTCCATGTCTCCGACCGGAAGCAGTTGAGAGATCGTCAATTTGGCCGATTAATGCCATTTCAGAGGTGGTTACTGAACTATAGATAGCTTCATCACATTGTTGAATAACTGCTAAATTGAATGTATGCATATGCATGCTCGAAAGCGATTGCAAGTGGACAACATTTGCACTGCACTGTTGGTGTACACAATAATGTACACATTCGATTGTCGGATGACCAACTTCCATTGAACCATAAAAACAACGAATACCATTATACCTTGAGTTGTGGAGCTGGCTTATTAACTACATGCTTCCATGCCTGTCCCTGGTGTAGAGGCGCAGGCAGGAGCTGAGGGTGATTGTGCTGTTTCTCACCCCACCCCAGAATTTTTCAAAAGGACTTTGAAATTTTGACATGAGATGGATCTGAGACTCCCAACTAATAAATCTGGTGTAAATGAAGTGGTCAGGGTGAGCTGGTCAGGGGTAGAACCCTTTTGCCACCATCGACATTCCTGTACCTTACTTGGATAGATAGTGTAGGCCTAGGCCTACATTCGATAGTCAGATTATCCATTTCCGGACAGATTCGAACGCTAGATATACGAGTTCTAACCATGAGTTCTAACCCTAACCCTGACCCTTCTTTTGTGAATCTGAACCCCTTTAAGTAACAACCCTGTGATGTCCTTTGTTGAAATTAAAAGTTATTTTCTGAAATAATCAATATTTGAGGTGGGGTGAGAAACCGCACAATCAGCCAGTTGTAGGGTGCTGGAGGATAGATCGGTCCCGGATATTGGTACTTGCTCAATGCTGACAGTGACACCAGCGAGGCTCCGGCTGAGTTGAATGTCATGATGTATGGAATCCCAATTCAAATCACCCATGTGATGCTATTTTTTACATTCTATCATTTTCATTTTCAGTATGAACACCCCCCCTGCGAAATTCGACTGGAAATTGTCGGCAAAAGCCGGCAATTTCCACCTAATTCCAAACTATTTTTCCTTGCCAGGAGGCTGGAATTAGCTGGAAATTCCAGAAAATGTCAGGGCTGGAGTTTGGCGGTATTTTGGTAAATGGCAGTGCCAGAAAATGCCAGCTCTGGAAAAAGCTGGCATAACCTGGCATTAGCTGGAACCTTTAAATTTCCAGAGCTGGAATTAGGTGGAAAAATCTTGACCCAGGCCTTCCAATTGATTACCAATGTCAGGGCTGTCATTTATTGGAAATAGCTGGCATTAGTTGACATTAGCTGGAAATTACAAATTCAGCATGCAACGAGGAATGTCAGGGCTGTCATTTATTGGAAATAGCTGGCATTAGTTGACATTAGCTGGAAATTTAATATTGAGTATGTGACCTGCTCTACGTTTGAATCGATCAGAGCACTGCACACTAATAAACAGGCGTTTTTTGTCACTCAACAGTGACTATGATTAGAATCGTTGTGATATGCAACAAGAAGATCTCTTGTCGTGGAGTAAAACCAATAATTGCTTAGTTTTGACTTTGCTGATTGCAATCTTGTCACACGCACCTGCGATTATCACCACAGACAGGCAGTTTTTCACATGCAAACATGATTGCATGTTGATTTTGCTTGATCCCAGGCCGTGCGATTTCCAATTCTAATTCAATTTTGATGGCATCTGCAATTATAACTGCAAACAAGCAATTTCTGTCACACAGAAATATGATTAAAGGTTGCAGGTTGATTTTGCTTCCAACAGAGGTTGCTAGGATGACCAGTTCTTGTTGCGGGCACCTGAAATTATCATTGCAAACAAGTGATTTATGTCACTTGCAAACATGATTGCTGTGGCATTATCAAGTTTTGAGCATATGCCACTGACCTAATCCCTTAGTTTTCTGACACAATCTTGTCACACTGTTATAATGTAAATATCATTCTTGGTGTGTGTTGACCATGAACTTACACGAGCATAAGAGGCCCTATCATATAAAACGTAAGATTATTGCTTCACTGAGGCTCCTTACAGACACCTCTGCCAGGCGGACACTTCCCCATTGCAGATGGTTTAAGTTGCCACATGACCTGGGTTGGAGTGCTCGTCAATGCCGACTGGCGTCGTCAGGGCTCAATGCCCATCCTGGAGACAGCACGTCATTTACATCATAGCTAATTGTGATCAGTTGATACGATGACGTCATTGACAATCACTGACAGGAAAATTTTGCCTCTCGTTTAATAATATAGATAGTGCAAAGTATTCACATTGTAATATTAGGCTCGTAAGTTTGAGGATCATGGATTGACCAGATTGGTGTGAATTGCCCCAGGGCCCATGGAACATATGTAAGCCTATACCAATTTTAAGTCCAGACTTTACGAAACGTGCCGCGCTAACAATACGGCCGCCACCGACGATGGACGCCACATCATCGCATAGGCTCACAAGGAGAGCCAAATAAAAAAGAGGTGCCGTTTTAACTGGATACCGTGACATCAACATGATGTTAACCACACATAGCACACTCTGTCACTTTGATGTCAGGAGGGCAGGGTTACAGACGGGGACTGACGTCCAAAATGGATGTCCAAATAACATCACTGCACGACCTTGAAAAGAATGATGGAGCAAGCCGACTGTTGATTGACTCCATCACTTACATGAGTCATGAGCTGTGGACATCTTCCATGCAAAATCTTACAGTTATGATACCGTCCGGGTCTACGATCATGCATACAATAATACAGGCTTACAGCACATACACTGATTCAGGCTTCATCATATGCTAAAAAAACAACCTCAAGGCCTGTCCAGATTACCCTTTTTGCATTCATTTGAATCCTTATGTGTTCCAATTCAATTTGTGTAAACTTTGGATATCTTGATATAGAATTCGGGGTAAAAATCAAGAAATAAGAAGAGCTCCCACATGATTTCTTTGTTTGACTTGAAAATTCAAACCTACCAGTTCCTGTCTGAGGTGTAATGCATCATGGGATAGGTCAGGTGATAAGACCACATGATAGAATTGCATAACATAATAGCAATTTGCATAATGCCAGCAAATGCCAGCTTTTTCCAACAATTGTCAGAAACATCGAATTTGAAATTTCCAGCTAATTCCAGCTCTGACAATCTCATAGTACAGTGACAGAGATTTCCAGCGCTGGAACTTTTACGAAAAGTAAAGTTCCAGAAAATGCCAAGAATTTCCACCCCATGGATAAAGTTCCAGTTTTTGTCAGCTTTTGCCAGCTATAACTTTTCGATGAAACTCTCTAAATTCAAAGTGTCAGCTTATTCCAGCCAAGAGCTGGAAATTCCAGCTATTTCCAACAAAATCCACCTAAGGTAAAATTCATTTCGCAGGGGCCGTATGAACACTCCTAGTCCTATGCTGTTTCGTATTGACATCGGGGATGAGCTCTGTGGAATGAGATGTTCTTCATTTGAGGATCCGTTGCAAAAAGGTATGAAAGATACCGGTACAGTCTCTGAGCATGCAGGTGGAGAACTCACAAAAA
Organism: Lineus longissimus; assembly: GCF_910592395.1. Lineage (NCBI taxonomy): Eukaryota > Metazoa > Nemertea > Pilidiophora > Heteronemertea > Lineidae > Lineus > Lineus longissimus. Next base: position 7,514,084 of record NC_088317.1, read on the forward strand.
CAGTGGCAACAATTACATGAAAAAAATACTGCCGTTCTGCCTTGTATTAAAAGCAGAGCCTGGTGTCAACTAAACCTACACACAAGGTCCTGTGAACTGATATCACCTCCACCCCAAACCCTTTCCTTTTAATGCTTGAGCTTTTTCTTGTTTTTTTCACACTCCAAACATAAGAACATGGGGAGCCTTTCACCCCCCCCCCCCCCCCCAGAAAGTGTAGATACGAACTGTAACGAAGGAAATACTCTAGTCGTGGATACTGATCAATGCCTCTCCATGTTATCATTTTACATGAGTGATGGGACTCGAGAGTGAACACTCTTTCTCACTACTTCCTGAAAAACCCTGCTGGCACTTCTGCAACATATAACTCTACAAATGTAACTGTTTTTTTCTTTCTTCCAGCCTGTGAAAAGGCAAATGTGACTAGCGGAAAGCTAGTGATGGCAGATGATGGCAGGACAGAGATCAGCGATAACTTCTTTTTAGGAAGTCTACCTTCATTAACACAGCTGCAATTCTTACCAGATGATGATGGTGATAGTGAGAATGATGGTAAGCTTTTATGTCTTTGGACTGGTGTGCCTTCAACGGCTGTCATTTTCAGTTTATTCGAAACGCACAGGTCTGACAAGTGTATTGGGATGGAAAGCGCAACTGCAATCCACCATGTCCACAGTTTTTATTCTAAACTACCAGCTGCCTACCTAAGATGCCAACAAGCTATCCATTATGTAGCGATTTTCCTACTGGTTGACTCGGTGTCGTACCGGATGCTTCTGAGATATAGCACCATCCATAGAGTGTCACACTTGATCATTGTCACAACCTGGTTAAAGACTTGTCTTGACAAGTCTAATATATGAATAGGATAACCCAAGTACTCTATAGATGATCCGAACGTACGTTATCCGAAGGGCGCCGCTACAAAGTCTGTGGGTAGGTATAAATGGCCAACAAAGTCATCAATTTAACGAAAACGTAGATTTCTTTTCATCTTTCTGTCTCATAAGGTATTTTACATCGATAATGCTCATAACCTTGCTCAGCAATAAATTCCTGTAACATAATCTAACTGTCGTTTCATATATTTGCTTTCATATTTAGTATAAGCCATGGGTGGCCCGATGCCATTTAACAGTCGAACTCTATATTATTAGTATATTCACGACCCTTGTCAACTACACCAGCGGTGTCCCGACGGGACGGAGCCCGCCGGGAGCCTGAGTACCAACCTTTCGGTTTGAGACACAAGTCAAGAGTGATTACATAACAAAATTTTACGTCATTTATAGCTTCACGACGTCACGCCACATCCAATCACGAGGCTAGAATCACGTCACGTGACCCGAAATTTAGTCAATTTTTGAGAGGGAATGCCGAATATAATTCGAAACGGCAAGCATGCGGTTCTAATAACCAGAAAACTGAAACATGGAATTGATCCCATATTGTTAGAAGAAAAGATAGGAAAAACTTCCATGGCTTTTTAATGGAAGAGTTTTGAGCACTTGTGAACTAAACACAGGGCATCTAGGAAATGACGCCGCCGTATGTAATGGTTAAGCCTTTAACGTAAATGGATGTGACGCCGCATTCTCAATTTATACCGATACGATCGCCTCGATAACTCTATAACGAAACATATAACCTTCAATCGAACCCATCCAAATCTTTCTAATGATTCTCAAGATCATATATACAAATTTTGATAATGGTTATATGTCTAAATCTTACATATTTTGAACTTCTAAAACAGGTGTCGGACACTGGAAGCTCGAGCGTCTAAGGTATTACGTCAGTAGAATAAGACGGCGGAATCGCACTTCATCTAGCTTTGTCATTAAATGTCTTAAACTCAAAGCACATAACCCTAAAATGGTTACGTACTACTGGTAGTTGACATAAATAAGAATTCGTATTCAGGATATAGTGAGATTTTGATGTACGGTTTAGGAAATATTAAAGAATGACTGAGGGACGTATGTTCAGACCGAAAGTGTACGTCGTTGTCAACGTAAAGTGATTTGACGCAGATCACAGGCCGTAGAAGACGTGACCCGTAAAACTTGATAAAAATATGTTAAAGCAATGCCTAATGCCTAATGCCTAACGCCAAACCTAGAATTACCTAGCGGGAAAAATAAGAACTGATTCATAAGTGTGCTGCCACCTAGCGTTAGTGTTGGGAACTTGACCACCAACAATGGCTGACGTCTCAGAGAAGCGGACGTTGAGACGTAACGTCAGGAGCAGCACAGCAGTCAGTTGAACGAACGAAAGTAAGTGAACAGCACGCTTTACCATTTTTAACATGCTAGCAGAGCGTTTTCAATCGGCTGAGTGGCATTTTAGGCGTACGGAAAGGCATTAATTAGGCTGGACTTGTTCAATTCGTGGCATTGTGTTGCGCGTAGTGTGTAGCGATGTACATTACGATGTACATAAATCAGTGAGCGTTCACGTGGAATTTTTTCGGCGAGCGTGTAGTGGATTTTTTAGCCAGCGGACGGTTGGTGACGGAAGTTTTCGGCGAGGATTCTGAGGAATTGATTCCTAAATCTAGGACTATGCAGGATTGATTTTGCGTGTTTCTGGTGTAAGCGTATAGGGAGTTGCAGTGAGTTTTTGGACTGGAGAATTCGAAGTAAGTGACAGTGTTTTATCATCATTTTCTTTTCACTGATAGTGGTCAAAATGTCAACAAGAATCAATCCTCCCCAATATTCCAAAGAAAAGAGCTATGATCAGTTCATTAAAGAGCTCAATGCTTGGAAAGCAGTTACAGATTTGGATGTAAAGAAACAAGGAGTAGTGATTGCTTTGGGATTGCCAGAAATTGATGACATTAAAATAAGAGAGAAAGTGTTTGAAGAGTTGACTGTGGAGGAGCTGAACTGTGAGAATGGTTTGGAAAAGTTGATTACATATATGGACAAGCATCTTGGAAAAGATGAATTAGAGGACAGTCTTCAGAAATTTGAAGATTTTGAAGATTACAAGCGCTGTTCATCGGAGTCTATTGACCAATACATTGCGAACTTTGATCAGAGGTACAGTAGAATCAAAGTGAAGAAACTTGTTTTGCCATCAGAGATACTAGCGTTTAAACTGCTTCGCCGAGCCGGGCTAACAAGCAAAGAAAAAATGCTTGTGTTGACTGGGATGGATTATGAAAAGAAGGACACGCTTTACGATCAGGCTCAGAAGTCATTAAAGAAGTTCATGGGTGGTGGCTGTAGTGGTGGCAAAGTTACAGGAGGAGGAGCGATCAAGGTGGAACAAGCTGAAGAACCAACATTGGTAACCAATTTCACTAAGAAGCACTTTGGTAACAATAGATTTTCTGGTGATAGAGGAAACTATCGCGGTGACAAGAGGAATGGTGGTGGTACAGCTTATAGTGGTGGTGCTGGTGGTAACCAATCGAGAGATCAAAGAAAATTCAAGTTCGGAGAGAATGGTGAGAAGAGACGAGTCAATCCAACAGGAGCTGATGGTCAACCATTGACTTGTTCATGTGATGGTTCTTTTCGGCATTTCTTGAGGGATTGCCCAGATAGTTGGGAAAACCTGAAGAAGGTGCATGTGGTGAACGATGTAGAAGAACATGCTGTGTTGTTTACGGGATTCAACAAGAGGAATATTTCAGCACTGGGAGTAGAGGCGAACAACTGCGCTGTTTTGGACAGTGCATGCAGCAGTACGGTTTGTGGTGAGAGCTGGTTAGAAAGCTACTTGGATTCGTTGTCTGAAGCTGAAAAGGAAGAAGTTTCTAGGGTTGAGAGTGGCAAGATTTTTAAGTTTGGAGGTGATGCAGTCCTTGGGTGAATACGTCATACCAGGGTACATGGTAGGCAAGAAGGTTCTCATCAGAACAGATGTTGTTGAATCAAGCATCCCATTATTGTTATCAAGAAAAACGATGAAGAACGCGAGGATGAAGCTCGACATTGAGAATGATGCAGCAGAGGTGATGGGTGAGCATGTTTTGTTGAATTTGACATCATCAGGACATTATTGTCTTCCATTGTGCAGAGATGTGACCATAGAGGAGGTCAACGCTGTGAAGTTAGATGAACTTTCGGAAGATGAGAGGCAGCGGTCATTTCTCAAACTACACAGGCAATTTGCACATCCATCACAAGTCAAATTAGTAGCGCTTCTGAAAGATGCTGGTGTGTGGGAGGACAGATATGCAAAGGATTTGCAAGTGATTCAAGAAACATGTACCATTTGCAAGCAATTCATAAAGACCCCCCCTCGTCCGGTTGTAGCATTACCGATGGCAAGAAAATTTAATGAAGTAGTGTCCATGGATTTGAAGAAGAGAGGATCAAGATGGATCTTATATATGACAGACATGTGGTCTAGGTATACTCAAGCGGTGTTAATTAACAGAAAGAGGCCAGCAGATGTAATCGATAACATCATGAAGATGTGGATAGGAACGTTTGGAACCATGCAGGAGATTTTAAGCGATAATGGAGGAGAATTTTCTTCAGAGGAGACGAGGGATGTGGCATCAGTACTGAACCTTAGGGTACATACTACAGCAGCAGAAAGCCCATTTCAGAATGGTTTATGCGAGCGGATTCATGCTGTGACTGATCTGATGTTGTTGAAGCTGGAGGCTCAATATCCCAGGACACCAATTGAGACACTTTTGTGTTGGGCATGCATGGCAAGAAATTCACTTCAAATGTACAATGGGTACAGCAGCCATCAGTTGGTTTTCGGGCAAAACCCAAATTTGCCAAATGTGATGACCGAGGAGTTGCCAGCATTGGAGGGTATCACACAGAGTGAGATCTTTGCCAAACATCTAAATGCATTACATTCTGCTAGGAAGGCATTTATTGAAACCGAAGCAGATGAGAGAATCAGAAGAGCTTTGCGACACAAGGTGAGGGTATCGGAACAAGTTTTCAAGCCAGGGGATGAGGTTTTCTACAAGCGAGAAGGACATGATAGGTGGTTAGGACCAGGAAAAGTTCTTTGTCAAGACGGGAAGCTTATTTTCGTGAGACATGGAGGACAGATTGGTGAAACTGAATGCTGATAGGAAAGCAGTAGAAGGGGATCAGGAGGATTTAGATTTGAGAACTGAGATAGGAAAAGAGACAGTTGGAGTGCAAAAGATGCAGCAGCCAGTGATAACAGAAGTTTTGGATGATGACTCAGGACATGCAGGAGAGGTAGTGAGGCAGAGAGACGAAGATCCAAGAGAGGAGGAAACGAGGCAGGAAGATTGTATTGTTGGTGATGAGGATGTAGGTGAAAATCAGGAAAATGAAGACCAATTCATGGACAGGAGGGAGCGAGATATGGAGGAGCAAGGAACAAGAAGGTCAAGTAGAAAAATTGCAAAAAAGAAGAAGTGTTCTACTTGTGAGGGATGTGATGTGTATGTTTCAACCTTGTCCAAGGAAGAAGAGCAGAGTTCAGCTTGTATGGAGGCAAAGAAAACAGAACTCAAGAAATTAGAACATTTTGAAACATATGAAGCAGTACCTTACACGGGACAAAATTGCATCTCGACAAGATGGGTTTTAACAATGAAGAATGGATCTCCTAGGGCGCGGCTGGTCGCACGAGGTTTTGAAGAAAGAGAGGTGATCCAAGTTGACTCTCCTACAGTGGGCAAGAGTGCTGTTAGGATTTTTCTGACCATTGCAGCATCGCGACAATGGACGGTTAAAACAACTGAAATCAAGTCGGCATTCCTACAAGGGGAAGAGCTAACGAGGGATGTATACATCATACCACCGAAGGAGGCCAACATACAAGAAGGATACGTATGGAAACTGAAGAGATGTTTGTACGGACTAAGCGATGCTTCCAGGCAGTTCTATCTATCAGTGGCTGCAGAGATGACGCGACTCGGATGTCAACAGTGCAAGATAGAGCAATCAGTTTACTACAAGAGGGACAAAGAGGGCCATTTACTTGGTATAATATATATGTATGTTTATTCGTACATCAAAAGAGTACACTTCTTAACCTAGTGCATAATGGTGCAGTGCATTTACATGTATAGTGCGTGCATTAATTAGACGTATTACAATAATGACAAGTGGAAATTAATTAACACACAGATGAAAAATGATGTCGCCAATCTCATTCATCGTCAAGATACCTAACCCATTCTCTCTAATACCTAGCAACTCCTTAATTTGGGCTGCCACCAGTCTCAAGTCTATACTACAATTCTGAGTACTTCTTTGTACAATATCATTAGTCATTTGGGGTAAACTTGGGAGCTCAAATCGGTCCCACCTATACTTGTTCACAGTAAAATTGAAGCTTTTCCCAATTGCTGAACGACTACCGTTTATAATAATGTCTTTGCACAACTTAACATAAATGTTCTTAGATTTAAAGATGCTAACAAAATATTTCACAAATCGTTTTTCTACTTGAAATTCTATAGACAAATCGTCTAATATTAGTGGAAGAAGGGCACAATGAGTGCGATACGGCAGGTTAAGGAGGTTTCTAATGCACTTCCTCCATGCAACAAATATATTCTCCATGCCTTGCGTTGACAGATCCCATCCCTGATAACCATATAAAGACATACAGTGCGATTTAAATAACCGATACTTAACATCAATACTTGCAAACCGAAATTGTGATACCAATAAATTTGTCCTTTTGTACAGATCATTTACACCACTCTGAAGTTTTTTATTCATTGAAGACTCTCCAAAAATCACACCCAGATGAATTTCTGAAATAGATGGACGAAGTACCACCCCTTCAAACTCGATCACTATATCTATACCGCCATTTTTCCCAAATACAAGAAACTTGCTCTTTGCAGCATTGAATGTTATCATAAACTCGACCGAGTAACTGGACGCAACTTTGAGCATCTTTCTTAGTGCTGCTAACGTTGGAGCTAAAATAATCACATCATCAGCATAGGCAAATGCACCAGCAAACAACATGCCAATATAACATCCAACCCCCGACTTTTCTAATGAAAATAACAGCTCATCAAGATAGATACTAAACAAGAATGGGGACAAAACACCACCTTGCTTCACCCCATTTCTGGCTGTAAATACATTTGAACTCTGGTCACCCCACCTCACCCTTATTCTCTGATTGGTGTATAACACAGCTAGAAAACGAGCGATAAGAGGACATAACCCCTTTTTTAATAGAAGACGAAATAACTTAATGAACTGTACCCTATCGAACGCCTTAGAAGCGTCAAGCATTATACAGTATACATTTGTAGCCTGTTTATTATAATACTCTATAACTTCGTTCACAACGGTACCACAGGTTGCAGTTGATAAATGGTGAGTCATATTGATGATTTTCTGCATGCTGGTGATGACAGTTTTGATCAAGAGGTGATGGTTCCATTGCGTAAAAGATTTCTTGCTGGAAAATTAGAAGAAAAAAATTTTTTCCTATGTAGGTTTTCACTTGAAGCAAAATGGTGATGAAATATTGTTGGATCAGAATGATTACGTCGACAATGTGGACATGGAGAGAGTGACCATAAGCAAGGGAGATCAACAGGATAGTCTTACAGGAAAGAAAATTACTGGTTACAGATCTCTGCTGGGATCGGTAAATTGGATTGTTAGAGGATCGAGACCTGACATGGCTTTTGAATTGATTGAGCTGAGTACCAAAAACAACAGTGCAACCAAGCAGGATCTTAACAGAGTTAAGAAGATGATGAGAAGATTGAAGGAGGATAGCTCTCATCTGGTGTTTTCCAATCTTGGTGAAGCTGAGGAGTGGAAGTTGCATGTCTACACCGACGCGTCATTGGCTAACTTGGAGGATGGAGTAGGAAGTACTATGGGGATTATAGTATTTCTGGTGAATGAAAATACACGTAATGTGTGTGTAGTATCTTGGAGAGCAAACAAGATCAAAAGGGTAGTAAAGTCAACCTTAGAATATATGTATTGCGGTGGTAGGAACTAGGTTATGTTTTAGGCCCTTTTGACCAAAGACCTTACAGGTCTTTTGCCCCAAATTAGCCTACAACCCCCAAAGAACCATCCACCGCAATACATATATTCTATCATTCATGAGATTCCCAGTGAAGCGTTGCAATGAAATGGTCAATGAAATGGTGAGGGAATACTAGAGCTCAATGGGTTAATGTAATCATGACTTACTGTATTCCAACAGAAAGTACACGTCAATAGCTTTCCAAGGATACCTCATTTGCAAATATCCGTTAAAAAATAGCGTAGAAATTGACCCTATTCCCATGCATGTGCCACACTGAATGAGATATCACATGACAGCTGTGACGCGCATAATCAATAGGCGCTCTTATTACCTTAAACAGATGTTACTTTTAAATAGGCATAAATGTTATTGATCTAAATAGAAAGTTCAATAGACTAGTGGGATAACATATGCTTACCACGCAGAATACCCGGGTTCGAGTCTGGCCTATGTCAAGCTTGTTTAGTTAGATGTTACAATGAAAGATGTCGCAATCGAACATGTGTCCAACGATCATCCATGACAAACACACCAAGGTGTTTACATAGGCATAGCAACCATCCTCCTCTCAGGGATCGTTGTTAAGGACCAAAATGCGCATGACTGAATTGCTAATGAGAGCCGATCAATATTACAATAAAGAATAGTTTATCAATTACCATATGTGGCATAAAGCCACGCTCCATGAATTTTAGAGGCCTTAATTTTGCCTGGAAAATGTAACATAATTTTACTAGTAAATAAATAGAAAATGGCAACAGGATATTTATTAAATACCGAAAGGGCACATAAGATTCCACTTGGTTTGAAAGCTGAGAGGCAGCATCATATCATTACTCATAACCCCTCATCTGCAAATCCCAAAGAAACACTGTATGTTAGAATACCGGCATTACGAGAGAATACATTCTTTGTACCTAAATCTCTTTATCTGTCTGCTGATGTAACCATTTCTGGTGATTCTAAAAATAGTGTTGTAAATAATCTTGGTAGAAACCTGATTTCAAAGATGGTGGTTAAGTGGGGAACAGAGCAGATATTTGACCTTGACGAATAGTCATTATTCTACATTTAAAGATCTGTGGCTAACTGGAGAAGAAAGAAATGATAGAGTTTTTCAGGGTATTCAATCAGAAAATCTTAGAGAATTAAGATCAGGAGTCGCTGAAGCTGATGTCACTGGAGAAACAGCTAATGAAAAGACATTAAAGAAAGTGTTTGACAAGAAGTACAAAATACCATTAGATTTTGAACTATTCCAAAATCATGCTCCATTTTACAAGTTTCCAATTCAAGAAGATGTTATCATTGAAATCACATTAGCACCAAAGGAAGAGATCATAGTTACCGCAACCACAGCAAGTATGGGCTACAAACTAGAGAATATTTGTTTTGAATATGACACCGTAACCAACAAGATGATTGCTAGTCAATTGAGTAACAAGTACAATTCTGGATTCTCAATATTTTATGATTGGGTAGACCATTTTAAGACAGTCAATGTTACTGCTAATGAAACACTAATTAATGAGAACATCAACTTTCCAAGAATGTCTATTAAAGGATTATTATTACTATTTGTGTCTGACTATGTAGATGGAGCTAGAGATTCAGAGAAGTTTGAAAACCCTAACATAAGTAAAGTGCAGATCACAATAGAGGGTGTTGCCAATCAGGTGTTCCCAGAAGGAATGAGAATGATGGATCAATGGGAGGAGATCAAGAAACATTTTATGTCTGAAGATTTGAAGAAAACTCATGACTGTAACATGACCATGGAGAAATACTATGGTGATTCTAATCACTATGGTTTATGGTTGGACCTGAGAACTTCTGAAGATAATCGTCTACACGGTCAGGAAAGAAGCTCCAGAACACAAAATATGGTATTCAATTATCTATTACAAAGAAATCTGGAAAGGGACCATACAAAATGCACATATTCGTGGTTTCTGACGCCCAGGTTAACATTCAGAATTCTCAGATTGCTTCACTCCAACACTAAGGTGTTGCAAGAACAAAGTTCGCTCCAGCACTGAGGTGCTGCAAGAACAAAGTTCGCTACAACATTAGATTTTCATCCTAATTAAATGGATACACCTGGAAAGAAAGATATCATAAATACACTGTATCAAAGTTTACTGTTGGCATCAACAACAATTGGTTACTCTATGTTACTGAAAAGGTTCTTGAGAATCAATATTGGTCCCCCAAGTCAGGCCAACCTAGAGGAAATTCTTAAACTGGGTGGAACTGTAGCTATTAGTAATGGAACATTAGAGTACCTTTACGATCAAGGAATCCTACCCAGAAATATTATGAAGTAATAAACTGGAATAATTTACTTATTTGATAAAAGGTAAATTTGAAAACGAAAATTTACTTAACTAAATGGTTACTGTAATGAACATAGATTCAAGTGACTATCCAGATCAGAGTTCAAGTGATTTAACAGTCAATCTCAAGACTGAAATTCAGGATGCATGTAGCATCACTTTAACTTTTGCAGTAATACCTTGTACATTCTACAACATAAGTGCAGCCAGGGAGAATAACCGAATCAAAGTTAAGGGGTTTGATGTGGCAGAGATTACGCTACCAGATGGTCTCTATGACCTACAGAGCTTTTCAAAAGTATTTGCGGATAAGTTGAAAGAAAATAGTATGAGTAGAGGTGCTGTCAGATTTGACCTTGAAGAACCAACAGGTAAGTCCATCTTACACTTCCTAAAGAGAAAAAATGAGGCGCATTATCAGATCTATTTTCTTGGTAAAAGTAATGAATTATTTGGCATGAAATCAGAATGGCCTTACCCTTTAGACAATAAAAGTAAGGATGATGTTGTAAGCGAGAAACCCATCAATTTAGACCAATTAACCATTTTGTTTTTCACTGTGACATAATCGAATCTAATAGTGTATTAAGTAATGGTGAAGCATCTGATGTGCTAACCACAAGACCAATAAAGGAAGCTAATTTTGGGGATTTAATAGCATACACATTTGAGAAACCAATAGCAATTCCCTGTAAACCAAGATTCAATAAGCTGAATATTTGCTTAACTGATGAAAAAGGTGACATCATCGATCTTAATGGTCATAATGTACAGTACCAATTGGTATTAACTCGAGCTATGCTCTCAGCGACACATCATTAAATTCACTGGAATTAACATTTTCACTGGAATTAAATGGCTGGCATTGGTATGTTATTTGGATCTGCAATAATCAATGGATTAGCATTCACTGGATCCGGTTACCTTTTCAAGTCACTAGACAAAAACGGTTATGAAGATGAAGTGAAAAGACATGATTTGGCTCAGGAGCAATTACAGAAGGCCTCCACAGAATGGGAGGAGCATAGAAAGAGTACTATTGACTTTGTTAATCTTGAATTAAAGAGAGAAAGAGACGCTTCTATTGATTTTAACAATACTGATTCAGCACTTAATGTTTACAATCATTTACATCCAGAAAGAACTATTGTACTACCTCAGCGACCACAATTAAGTGATTACTACCAACCTAGTGATGAAATGAAGAAATACGAGTACCTATGGATTATCCTAGTACTTAGTGGTTTAGGGTTAATAATTTATTATTTTACTAGGGTTAGAAAGACTAAGACCACTGATCGGACACAGTCCTGATGATCGGACACAGTCCTGATGATCAGAAGCGGGACTAAGATTTTTGATGGGAAAGAGTAAATCCAAATGGATGTTGTAGTCTAATGATCAGTTTTGATCCTTTTTTCATCTTAAGTTCTTCTATGTAGTACTGTCTTTTCTCCTTAGGAATAACACTGTTTTCTTCTAAGGCATCTTTCATGGCTGATTCATCCTTGTTAAAGAACAGGACTAAAATTCTTATGTTCTCTCTGTAGTCCTTAACAACTGAATTGTACTTCTGAACTAGTAACCAAACAGTGAGATTGTAGTGCCTGCCGGAAAAGGCAAGATTACATAACTCGGACACCTTCTTTTTTGTGTCTCTCAAATTAGCACAGTCATCAATGAGGAATAATGTGTTAGAACCAGCAAAGGTCAGAGTAGCAAACTGAAGCACAAGGTCCAAATTACTGGCCACAGCTTCGGGATTAACTATGTAGACGTTCTTGTCTTGGTAAATCCATTTCCTTTCATATGTCTTATTGTTGAAATACGTTGGACAGAAAATGACTATGTTCTGGAACTTGTGCCGATACTCCTTTTCTAAGAGGTCAAGGGCAAAATATGTCTTACCACAATTGGTAACACCAGAAATTAACATATTGTGTGGCTCGTAAATAAATACTTCACTCATTTAAATGGATGTAAAGGATGACACACAGCAGTATCTAAGGGATTTGTACTACAACCCCGAGAGTCCCGTGGCTTACAGTTCTTTGAGTAAAATCTGGAAACAGGTCAAGGAAGATATGACTTCGTCACGAGAGCAGAGCTCAGGAAAACTTATTAAACAAAAAGAAGTGAAAGAATTTCTAGAAACACTACCAACTCACCAACTACACAAACCGGCCATTAAGAAATTCACCTTCAGGAAGACAATGGTATCGTACATCGATCAACAGTGGCAAGCTGATCTGGTTGACATGCAGAAATTCGAGAGTAAGAATCGAGCTATGCTGTCAGGACAAGGTCCGAATAAGGGTTTCAGATTCATTTTAACAGTCATAGATCTATTTAGTCGTTTTTCTTGGGCTCTAGCAGTTAAGAGTAAGAGGGGAGAAGAAATCAGAGATGCATTTAAAGTGATATTTGAGGAAGCAAAACCAACGAAAATCCAGTTTGATGACGGTAAAGAATTTTACAACAAACACTTCAAGGAACTCTTAACAGAAAATGACATAGAATGGTTCTCCACAAAATCTGATAAGAAGGCAGCAGTAGTAGAGAGATTCAATAGAACCCTTAAAGAAAAAATGTGGCGTTATTTCACCGCTAAGGAGACTGACAAGTGGATTGACGTTCTGGATGACCTGGTCAGCGGCTACAATAACACATTTCACTCATCAATAGGTATGAAACCTGTAGACGCCAGAAAGATGGAAAACGAAGGAACAGTGTGGTACAATCTTTACGGTCTTCACCTCAAAGAGACATTTGGTAATCCAAAGTACAAAGTAGGTGACAGTGTAAGAATTTCAAAGTACAAGTCCATTTTCGGTAAAGGTTACATGCCCAACTACACTGAGGAGGTGTTCCAAATCAAACAGATCATCTTTACTCACCCTATCGTCTACAAGCTTGAGGATTACCACAAAGAAGAAATTCAAGGATATTTCTATGAAGAGGAATTGAGCTATGTTCCTAATCCTGACCAGCTAGAGTACAAGATCGAGAAAATCCTAAGGTACAAGACCAGTAAAGGCAAGAAATACGGATTAGTGAAGTGGAAGGGTTACAGTGATAAGTTCAATGAATGGTTACCAGTTTCTGATATCAAATCATTGAAATGAAATAAAGTCTCTAAAGTGACTTAAGTCACAAGAACAAGTTCGAAAAACGTAATTTAAAAAAAAAAATGTCCTACTAAATAAAGAAAGAAATGGAGGGAGCAATATTTGATAATCAAAATGGTATGATGAATCATGATAATATGATGAATCAAAATGGTATGATGAATCAGAATATTCAGAAGTTTTTGTATTATTTGCATCAAAATAATATGTTAAATCAAAATATGATAAATCAGTTTATCTTAAATCAGATTATGTTAAATCAAAACATGGAAAATCAAAACATGGAAAATCAGAATATGATAAATCAGAATAATATGATGAATCAAAACATGGAAAATCAACCTACAATTTATTGTGTTAAGTGCTGTGAAAAGAAACCTGAAATTAATTTTGAAAAGAACAGGCGTAATAAACTACTTGATTACTGTAAAGAATGTGGTTCAAGTAAAATCAAGGGATGTAATAAATGTTATGAAATTAAATTACTAAGTGATGGTGAATTTGGTAAAAACGGAAATAGAGGTAACTGCAGATCATGTTTTAATTCATATTACAAAAAGGATTACCTTGACCAAAATGGTAATAGAGACAGACACAAAATTAGAGTTGGTCTAAACCGCATTTCTAAGGGAGAGTGTAACGGTAATTCCTCATTTAATCTAGGATGTACAGACAGTTTCATCCATCAGTGGTTAGAGTACCAGAGGAGTCTATCTCCAATAGGACAAAGTCCCGAGAACAGAGTTCGAATAGAAGAAGAAGAGTTGGATCATGTCTCGATCTTGTACTCTAGCTGGTCAGGATTAGGAACATAGCTCAATTCCTCTTCATAGAAATATCCTTGAATTTCTTCTTTGTGGTAATCCTCAAGCTTGTAGACGATAGGGTGAGTAAAGATGATCTGTTTGATTTGGAACACCTCCTCAGTGTAGTTGGGCACCTCAAAGAGACATTTGGTAATCCAAAGTACAAAGTAGGTGACAGTGTAAGAATTTCAAAGTACAAGTCCATTTTCGGTAAAGGTTACATGCCCAACTACACTGAGGAGGTGTTCCAAATCAAACAGTTTGATTTGGAACACCTCCTCAGTGTAGTTGGGCACCTCAAAGAGACATTTGGTAATCCAAAGTACAAAGTAGGTGACAGTGTAAGAATTTCAAAGTACAAGTCCATTTTCGGTAAAGGTTACATGCCCAACTACACTGAGGAGGTGTTCCAAATCAAACAGATCATCTTTACTCACCCTATCGTCTACAAGCTTGAGGATTACCACAAAGAAGAAATTCAAGGATATTTCTATGAAGAGGAATTGAGCTATGTTCCTAATCCTGACCAGCTAGAGTACAAGATCGAGACATGATCCAACTCTTCTTCTTCTATTCGAACTCTGTTCTCGGGACTTTGTCCTATTGGAGATAGACTCCTCTGGTACTCTAACCACTGATGGATGAAACTGTCTGTACATCCTAGATTAAATGAGGAATTACCGTTACACTCTCCCTTAGAAATGCGGTTTAGACCAACTCTAATTTTGTGTCTGTCTCTATTACCATTTTGGTCAAGGTAATCCTTTTTGTAATATGAATTAAAACATGATCTGCAGTTACCTCTATTTCCGTTTTTACCAAATTCACCATCACTTAGTAATTTAATTTCATAACATTTATTACATCCCTTGATTTTACTTGAACCACATTCTTTACAGTAATCAAGTAGTTTATTACGCCTGTTCTTTTCAAAATTAATTTCAGGTTTCTTTTCACAGCACTTAACACAATAAATTGTAGGTTGATTTTCCATGTTTTGATTCATCATATTATTCTGATTTATCATATTCTGATTTTCCATGTTTTGATTTTCCATGTTTTGATTTAACATAATCTGATTTAAGATAAACTGATTTATCATATTTTGATTTAACATATTATTTTGATGCAAATAATACAAAAACTTCTGAATATTCTGATTCATCATACCATTTTGATTCATCATATTATCATGATTCATCATACCATTTTGATTATCAAATATTGCTCCCTCCATTTCTTTCTTTATTTAGTAGGACATTTTTTTTTTTAAATTACGTTTTTCGAACTTGTTCTTGTGACTTAAGTCACTTTAGAGACTTTATTTCATTTCAATGATTTGATATCAGAAACTGGTAACCATTCATTGAACTTATCACTGTAACCCTTCCACTTCACTAATCCGTATTTCTTGCCTTTACTGGTCTTGTACCTTAGGATTTTCTCGATCTTGTACTCTAGCTGGTCAGGATTAGGAACATAGCTCAATTCCTCTTCATAGAAATATCCTTGAATTTCTTCTTTGTGGTAATCCTCAAGCTTGTAGACGATAGGGTGAGTAAAGATGATCTGTTTGATTTGGAACACCTCCTCAGTGTAGTTGGGCATGTAACCTTTACCGAAAATGGACTTGTACTTTGAAATTCTTACACTGTCACCTACTTTGTACTTTGGATTACCAAATGTCTCTTTGAGGTGAAGACCGTAAAGATTGTACCACACTGTTCCTTCGTTTTCCATCTTTCTGGCGTCTACAGGTTTCATACCTATTGATGAGTGAAATGTGTTATTGTAGCCGCTGACCAGGTCATCCAGAACGTCAATCCACTTGTCAGTCTCCTTAGCGGTGAAATAACGCCACATTTTTTCTTTAAGGGTTCTATTGAATCTCTCTACTACTGCTGCCTTCTTATCAGATTTTGTGGAGAACCATTCTATGTCATTTTCTGTTAAGAGTTCCTTGAAGTGTTTGTTGTAAAATTCTTTACCGTCATCAAACTGGATTTTCGTTGGTTTTGCTTCCTCAAATATCACTTTAAATGCATCTCTGATTTCTTCTCCCCTCTTACTCTTAACTGCTAGAGCCCAAGAAAAACGACTAAATAGATCTATGACTGTTAAAATGAATCTGAAACCCTTATTCGGACCTTGTCCTGACAGCATAGCTCGATTCTTACTCTCGAATTTCTGCATGTCAACCAGATCAGCTTGCCACTGTTGATCGATGTACGATACCATTGTCTTCCTGAAGGTGAATTTCTTAATGGCCGGTTTGTGTAGTTGGTGAGTTGGTAGTGTTTCTAGAAATTCTTTCACTTCTTTTTGTTTAATAAGTTTTCCTGAGCTCTGCTCTCGTGACGAAGTCATATCTTCCTTGACCTGTTTCCAGATTTTACTCAAAGAACTGTAAGCCACGGGACTCTCGGGGTTGTAGTACAAATCCCTTAGATACTGCTGTGTGTCATCCTTTACATCCATTTAAATGAGTGAAGTATTTATTTACGAGCCACACAATATGTTAATTTCTGGTGTTACCAATTGTGGTAAGACATATTTTGCCCTTGACCTCTTAGAAAAGGAGTATCGGCACAAGTTCCAGAACATAGTCATTTTCTGTCCAACGTATTTCAACAATAAGACATATGAAAGGAAATGGATTTACCAAGACAAGAACGTCTACATAGTTAATCCCGAAGCTGTGGCCAGTAATTTGGACCTTGTGCTTCAGTTTGCTACTCTGACCTTTGCTGGTTCTAACACATTATTCCTCATTGATGACTGTGCTAATTTGAGAGACACAAAAAAGAAGGTGTCCGAGTTATGTAATCTTGCCTTTTCCGGCAGGCACTACAATCTCACTGTTTGGTTACTAGTTCAGAAGTACAATTCAGTTGTTAAGGACTACAGAGAGAACATAAGAATTTTAGTCCTGTTCTTTAACAAGGATGAATCAGCCATGAAAGATGCCTTAGAAGAAAACAGTGTTATTCCTAAGGAGAAAAGACAGTACTACATAGAAGAACTTAAGATGAAAAAAGGATCAAAACTGATCATTAGACTACAACATCCATTTGGATTTACTCTTTCCCATCAAAAATCTTAGTCCCGCTTCTGATCATCAGGACTGTGTCCGATCATCAGGACTGTGTCCGATCAGTGGTCTTAGTCTTTCTAACCCTAGTAAAATAATAAATTATTAACCCTAAACCACTAAGTACTAGGATAATCCATAGGTACTCGTATTTCTTCATTTCATCACTAGGTTGGTAGTAATCACTTAATTGTGGTCGCTGAGGTAGTACAATAGTTCTTTCTGGATGTAAATGATTGTAAACATTAAGTGCTGAATCAGTATTGTTAAAATCAATAGAAGCGTCTCTTTCTCTCTTTAATTCAAGATTAACAAAGTCAATAGTACTCTTTCTATGCTCCTCCCATTCTGTGGAGGCCTTCTGTAATTGCTCCTGAGCCAAATCATGTCTTTTCACTTCATCTTCATAACCGTTTTTGTCTAGTGACTTGAAAAGGTAACCGGATCCAGTGAATGCTAATCCATTGATTATTGCAGATCCAAATAACATACCAATGCCAGCCATTTAATTTCAACGAATTTTAATTTCAATGATGTGTCGGACTTTGTCCTGAGAGCATAGCTCGAGTTAATACCAATTGGTACTGTACATTATGACCATTAAGATCGATGATGTCACCTTTTTCATCAGTTAAGCAAATATTCAGCTTATTGAATCTTGGTTTACAGGGAATTGCTATTGGTTTCTCAAATGTGTATGCTATTAAATCCCCAAAATTAGCTTCCTTTATTGGTCTTGTGGTTAGCACATCAGATGCTTCACCATTACTTAATACACTATTAGATTCGATTATGTCACAGTGAAAAACAAAATGGTTAATTGGTCTAAATTGATGGGTTTCTCGCTTACAACATCATCCTTACTTTTATTGTCTAAAGGGTAAGGCCATTCTGATTTCATGCCAAATAATTCATTACTTTTACCAAGAAAATAGATCTGATAATGCGCCTCATTTTTTCTCTTTAGGAAGTGTAAGATGGCCTTACCTGTTGGTTCTTCAAGGTCAAATCTGACAGCACCTCTACTCATACTATTTTCTTTCAACTTATCCGCAAATACTTTTGAAAAGCTCTGTAGGTCATAGAGACCATCTGGTAGCGTAATCTCTGCCACATCAAACCCCTTAACTTTGATTCGGTTATTCTCCCTGGCTGCACTTATGTTGTAGAATGTACAAGGTATTACTGCAAAAGTTAAAGTGATGCTACATGCATCCTGAATTTCAGTCTTGAGATTGACTGTTAAATCACTTGAACTCTGATCTGGATAGTCACTTGAATCTATGTTCATTACAGTAACCATTTAGTTAAGTAAATTTTCGTTTTCAAATTTACCTTTTATCAAATAAGTAAATTATTCCAGTTTATTACTTCATAATATTTCTGGGTAGGATTCCTTGATCGTAAAGGTACTCTAATGTTCCATTACTAATAGCTACAGTTCCACCCAGTTTAAGAATTTCCTCTAGGTTGGCCTGACTTGGGGGACCAATATTGATTCTCAAGAACCTTTTCAGTAACATAGAGTAACCAATTGTTGTTGATGCCAACAGTAAACTTTGATACAGTGTATTTATGATATCTTTCTTTCCTGGTGTATCCATTTAATTACTTAGAAAATCACTAGTAAAACTCATTATCTAGTATTCAGTATTTAATTTAGTGTTGTACGA
This sequence comes from Lineus longissimus, assembly GCF_910592395.1. Classification (NCBI taxonomy): domain Eukaryota; kingdom Metazoa; phylum Nemertea; class Pilidiophora; order Heteronemertea; family Lineidae; genus Lineus; species Lineus longissimus. Next base: position 7,533,107 of record NC_088317.1, read on the forward strand.
ACTTTGTTTCAGTGTTGGAGTGAAGCAATCTGAGAATTCTGAATGTTAACCTGGGCGTCAGAAACCACGAATATGTGCATTTTGTATGGTCCCTTTCCAGATTTCTTTGTAATAGATAATTGAATACCATATTTTGTGTTCTGGAGCTTCTTTCCTGATCCGTGTAGACGATTGTCTTCAGAAGTTCTCAGGTCCAACCATAAACCATAGTGATTAGAATCACCATAGTATTTCTCCATGGTCATGTTACAGTCATGAGTTTTCTTCAAATCTTCAGACATAAAATGTTTCTTGATCTCCTCCCATTGATCCATCATTCTCATTCCTTCTTGGAACACCTGATTGGCAACACCCTCAATTGTGATCTGCACTTTACTTATGTTAGGGTTTTCAAACTTCTCTGAATCTCTAGCTCCATCTACATAGTCAGACACAAATAGTAATAATAATCCTTTAATAGACATTCTTGGAAAGTTGATGTTCTCATTAATTAGTGTTTCATTAGCAATAACATTGACTGTCTTAAAATGGTCTACCCAATCATAAAATATTGAGAATCCAGAATTGTACTTGTTACTCAATTGACTAGCAATCATTTCGTTGGTTACGGTGTCATATTCAAAACAAATATTCTCTAGTTTGTAGCCCATACTTGCTGTGGTTGCGGTAACTATGATCTCTTCCTTTGGTGCTAATGTGATTTCAATGATAACATCTTCTTGAATTGGAAACTTGTAAAATGGAGCATGATTTTGGAATAGTTCAAAATCTAATGGTATTTTGTACTTCTTGTCAAACACTTTCTTTAATGTCTTTTCATTAGCTGTTTCTCCAGTGACATCAGCTTCAGCGACTCCTGATCTTAATTCTCTAAGATTTTTTGACTGAATACCCTGAAAAACTCTATCATTTCTTTCTTCTTCTGTTAACCACAGATCTTTAAATGTAGAATAATGACTGTATTCGTCAAGGTCAAATATCTGCTCTGTTCCCCACTTAACCACCATCTTTGAAATCAGGTTTCTACCAAGATTATTTACAACACTATTTTTAGAATCACCAGAAATGGTTACATCAGCAGACAGATAAAGAGATTTAGGTACAAAGAATGTATTCTCCCGCAATGCCGGTATTCTAACATACAGTGTTTCTTTGGGGTTAGCAGATGAGGGGTTATGAGTAATGATATGATGCTGCCTCTCAGCTTTCAAACCAAGTGGAATCTTATGTGCCCTTTCGGTATTTAATAAATATCCTGTTGCCATTTTCTATTTATTTACTAGTAAAATTATGTACATGCAGTGAACAGTGCCAACATCATATATCAGGTAAAATGCACGGAAACGAATGTACAGTGTACAATACTTATAATACTTACATTTTCCAGGCAAAATTAAGGCCTCTAAAATTCATGGAGCGTGGCTTTATGCCACATATGGTAATTGATAAACTATTCTTTATTGTAATATTGATCGGCTCTCATTAGCAATTCAGTCATGCGCATTTTGGTCCTTAACAACGATCCCTGAGAGGAGGATGGTTGCTATGCCTATGCAAACACATGTTCGATTGCGACATCTTTCATTGTAACATCTAACTAAACAAGCTTGACATAGGCCAGACTCGAACCCGGGTATTCTGTGTGGTAAGCATATGTTATCCCACTAGTCTATTGAACTTTCTATTTAGATCAATAACATTTATGCCTATTTAAAAGTAACATCTGTTTAAGGTAATAAGAGCGCCTATTGATTATGCGCGTCACAGCTGTCATGTGATATCTCATTCAGTGTGGCACATGCATGGGAATAGGGTCAATTTCTCTGCTATTTTTTAACGGATATTTGCAAATGAGGTATCCTTGGAAAGCTATTGACGTGTACTTTCTGTTGGAATACAGTAAGTCATGATTACATTAACCCATTGAGCTCTAGTATTCCCTCACTATTTCATTGACCATTTCATTGCAACGCTTCACTGGGAATCTCATGAATGATAGAATATATGTATTGTGGTGGATGGTTCTTTGGGGGTTGTAGGCTAATTTGGGGCAAAAGACCTGTAATGTCTTTGGTCAAAAGGGCCTAAAACATAACCTAGTTCCTACCACCGCAATACATATATTCTATTAGCTCCTGGACTTGAAACAGATACACTTGAAAAGGAAGTCATGAAAGTTTGCGAACGGTATTTGGAAAATGAATCTATCACAACTAAAGACACCATTACTCAATACACATTTCCATACTCTCGACATTTTAGTTTAAGTGAGTTTTGTGAGGTATGGCAAAAATACATAAAAGAAATTGGAATTAGCCACGTTAAGGTCAACTGTGATAACAATAATTACATAACCCTTGAACTTACAGAGGATAAAGAGTACCCTCTGAAAGTATACAAGTTAGATAAAAATGAAAAAATCAAGATTGAGAGAAACACAGAAGGTTTTCAAATAAGAAAAACCATAAGAGAGGTGATAGAAAAACAGCTCACAGTGGTGAATGAGTGGTTTGGCTTTAAGCAAACTAAATTCACCAAGAAAGGAAAATACTACTCCACAAGACCACTCAACTTTTACAGGAAATATCTATTCCTGCAAGCTAATTTGGTTGACAAAGCTAAGACCCTCTACAACAATAAACCATCTAACATTTTCTGCATCATACCTGTAGAAGATGGTGACCAAATAAAAATGCAGCGATACGAACCGAATTGTAAAAAAAACGATAAATAAGTGTACTAATCACATAAAATTCGAAATCACTGATGAGAATGGTAAGCTAGTTAATTTCAGAGGAACAGAGGTTTCTTTAGAGTTAAGAATCGAGCTATGCTCTCAGGACGAAGTCCGAATAGAGTTAAACTCTCAGGACAAAGTCCGAATAGAGTTAAACTCTTGTGGTGAAGACAAGCACCTCGGACTCGAGCTCTGCTCTCAGGACGAAGTCTGACTAGGACAAGGTCCCGAGAACACCTGATGAGAGTTCGACCACCTGATGAGATCATTCCATTAAAGGAATAGTACATTTCTTCTCTTTAACTACAGGTTTAACAAGAGGGTTAATTGATCCCTTCATGACTGCTTCATTCGGACTTTGTCCTGAGAGCATAGCTCGATTCAAGCCTGATCGCTGCTCTTTACTTACTTTTTTAGGAAGTTTCTTAAACATAATGAATGCTGCTAAAATAACGGCACCTAAACCTAGTACATAGACATATGTATTACTACTAAATTCACGCAGTGATACATCAGTATTTTGAGATTGTGGTTCTTCTTCCTCTACTTCTTCTTCCTCCTTTTCCATAACTCTGTTTTTTGGGACAGAGTCCTGTACTTTAAATGTCGTCTTATCCTTTTTTATCCTCTTAAATTCCTTAGATCTTCTACCCAGTTCTCTAGACCATGCTTATTGTTTCTCTGATCGAGGTTTCTTAGACACTGAAACTTTAGTCGGACTTTGTCCTGAGAGCATAGCTCGAGTAGTATCAGTTACAGTTTCAAGTTCCATTTATCTTGCTCAAATTAATTGGAACTATGTTCTCATAACCAGGTTAATTTAGTCTTCTTTATCATCACTACCTGTGATATCTAGACTTTCATCTATTGGTTTGTCACATTCAGAGACAGTCATATTTGGTGTATTCATATTTGATGCAGTCATACTCGATGTATTCATAGATGATTCCTCATGACAATGACCTAAAGTAATAAGTGTTGTTGAGGCAAGTGCAGTTAGTGCACCCATTCTCAAACTCAACCATCCAAGCCATTTATCCAACTCGTTAGTTATCAAATAATCATTTCTAAGATCATGATAAAGATTATCTTCATCATCTATTGGTAATAACCACCTTGATAATTGTAAGCTTTAAGTACTGTCTTACCCAAAGAATCATTAAGTCTGGCAGCCATCTTTGTTTCATACATTCTATGGTGTTTTAAGATTTCTTTTTCAGTCATATTATCTAAGTCATTAAAAGTTATTTGTTTATTAAGGAAATCCTTGCTTTTACCAGTTGCAACTAGAATCTCTAAGTCTTGTTTGGCTTTAAGGCCACTATCAGTCAAATAGTTCAAATTTTGTTGATTGCTACTTGAACCTTGTTGATTGCTAGTTGATCCTAGTTGGCAACTAGAATTGACTATTCCTTGACTAGGAGTAACAAAATTTGAACTATTCAACTGCTTGTTTGAAACTTGTTGATTTGTAGAGCAGGTCTGTTGAAAGTTAGTTCTGTTTTGTTGGTAACTACCAGTGTTCTGTTGGTTAGAAGCCCCAACTCGAGCTAAGCTCTCAGGACTCATAACACCAATATGTTTCATTTGTTGTTCAATTACAGATGATGTCTGACTATTCATTTGCTGATTATTCATTTAAAATTATGGAAAAATGACTGTTAAGTGCAAAATGCTGTTTTCACAACTTTATTGCATCTTAACACTAGCTCGAGCTATGCTCTCAGGACGAAGTCCGGCTCGAGCTATGCTCTCAGGACGAAGTCCGGCTCGAGCTATGCTCTCAGGACGAAGTCCGGCTCGAGCTATGCTCTCAGGACGAAGTCCGGCTGGTGTAAACTTAATACTACTGATGCAGTTAATGTCTCTACCTGCACTGGCACTCAGTAAAACGTCAAACTGCTTGTCAATATCCTGGTCATATTCCTTCTCAACCTTGTAATTCTGGAAGAAAATACTTTGAGTGAAATCATACCATAATCTCTCCAAATCATTTACTCGCTCCTTGTTGGTTAAAAAAGGTGTAAATATTACATAATCAATTTTCAGCGTTTTAAAGGCTTGGTGTAAAAATACCTTGTAGTTAATGGTGACCTTCACACCACAGTAATGCAGAAATCTTAGGAAGGCAAAGTAAACTAGTCTAAGGTCAGTGATATTCTCATCGGTTAATTGCGGTTTACCAATTGCCCTGTTAATAAATTCAATGGCAAGAAACCAATCATATTCCCCACAGTGAAATTTAAAAAGCATGGCTTCACCATGTAACCCTTGGTTACATAACTTAGAGGGGAGAGTGTTAATACCCATTTTTAGGGCTGACTGAAGAGTACTTTCATATCTCTGCTTACTGAGGCATTTTCTGTGACTTGAAAAGTAGCACTGTAAATACCCTTCCACAAAGTCCTTTAAATACTTAACTGCCGATTCGGACAGCCGACTCCATCCAAGTTTCCTTAGAATACTGTCAAAGTAACGTGTCTTGTTGTCAATATTGATCTCAAGAGTTTTAAAATCATCATCGTAAGTAGTCGAATTGCAATTGGTGCAGAATTGATACTTCACAGTTTTAGCTGCGTACCTTGCTGAATTCAAGTTTTTTTGATACTCAAAAAGGGTCCACCTTTTACAATTACGGCAGATTTGGGCATTAGTGTTGGTACTGACGTCATATTCTTTAATTCTTGGCAGGACTACTTTGTGTGTCTCAGTCAGACTTCGTCTTGAGAGCATAGCTCGAGTAGGCTTATCAAATTTCCCACTGTCATAATTCTTGCTGTCATTTTCTTCACTAAAATTTCTAGTCGGACGCAGTCCTGAGAGCATAGCTCGATCCATAACCCTAGGACGAATGTATCCTTTAAGATTCTCATTGTTCCACTCACTAGAATAATAATCTTTAAATGAGATGTATTTATTCATATTTACATGATGATTATTTTTTAAACATTGTTTTAATAGAAGTTCACCTAAGACCTTTTATGTTTTTTTACTGTTTTACGTGATTTTAAGGCTTTAACACCCTCTATTAAACCATAGATTATGGAGCTCACAATAGCAATAACTGCTATGATCAGATGTTCAGCTAGAAAGCCAACAACTGCACCAATTGTTTTCAGGAGAAATGAAACTAAAGACCCTATTATTCCCGGTAAAGCTGCAGCTGATTTCTTGGCTAGTTCTTTTAGCCATTCAGCAAACTTCTTAAGACCTTCTTTTACTTTATCTGGTATTGATGGTTTTGGTCCAGGTTCTGGTGTAGGTCCTGGAGTTGGGTCTGGTCCTGGAGTTGGGTCTGGTCCTGGAGTTGGTTTTACAGATTTAGTGGCACCACTTAAAGCACTACTGATACTAAGACCTAGAGTTGTAAATGTCATTACAATAGCTGTTATTATGGCGCTAATAGTTACACCATACGTCTTAAAAAGTAACTTTATTCTGTCCTTTAGAGGAATAGTTGAATCTGGTTTCTTTAGAACATCAACAATTAAACGTTTAATTCTTCTAGTTTGTGACTCCCTGTCATTGTCTAACCTCCATACCTTTGACTGTTCCTCATACAATTTGTCATTTAGTTCATCTATTTGCTTTTTCAACTCTCCTTTATCTTTAGTATCTTCTTCTACAGACTTTACATAGTCTCTTGTTAAATTATGAAGCTGATCTTTTAATTCCTCTATTTGCATGTCCTTATCCATCTTTACTGCAGCTAGTTCATCACCAGCCTGTTTTAACCCTCTAAGTTCTCTCAAAGCATATTCAGTAAAACCCAGTGTTTTAAGTTCATCATCATTAGAATCTATCAGTTTATCTATTGGTTTGTTTGAACTGTTTACCTCATTAATTAATATATCTGTTTGAGTGGATGCAGATTTAGCTTCCCTTACTGGTGGGTCAGGTGCAATCATATCTTTAATCATGTTAGCAAATCTAGTACCAAACTTATTCTTTAAAGTGTTTTCAGCATAGAAGCTTCCATTATCCTTAGTTAAAGGAATTAACTTTATCTTTTCTCCATTATTATTAGTATAGACCGTGCTAAATAAATTTTTGTTTTCTAGTTTATCCGTTATCAAATCAAATTCAGAATTTGATTTCCAATGTAAATAAAGTTTGTTACCTTTGTAAACAATTTGTGGTGCAAGATTACTCAATTTTTTCTTTTCATAATTCCAGTTTGATTCTCCCAATGCTTTATCAAGTTTATCCTCTATTTTATCGTAATTAAACTCCTTTTCCATCAATTCAGGGACAATACCTCTTGCTCTTTCTGGAGGAGTACTGAATGAAGTTTCATCAGTAAGATTTTCACCTCCTGTGTTGTATGTTGTGCCTGGCCTTTCTGGAGGTATACTGAATGAAGTTTCATCAGTAGGATTTTCACCTCCTGTGTTGTATGTTGTGCCATCATCTCGAGGCTTTGGATTAATACCAAAGATATCAGAATAATCCTCAGGTTTGTATTCATCAGGATCGTAATCACTCATTTCATAAAGTTCTCTTCCTTCAGCCATAATTACTTATTTATCTAACCATAAAAACAATCAATGTACCAACAACTGAGTAAAGCATGAATTTAATTGTTTCATGAGTATCATCCACCTTCTCAACTTTGGTGTCAAGTTTAGTAGTAGTAGGAGTATTCTTTGAGGTTTCAGTTGTTTTTGGTGTATCAACATTACTCTTTGGTTTATGACTGGTCTCGAGCTCTGCTCTCAGGACGAAGTCCGTCTTGACAGTACCAACACTACTCTTAACTCTTATTTTCTTAGAACTATTTCCTTCCATCAGTGGTGGTGGTAAGGTCTTTTTGTGGTTAATGTCATTCTTACCGGGTTTAGCATTTTTTGGTGCTATTAAAATGTTATTATTGTAGTTATCCAGCTTACCAATAAAGAGTACCATATTTGATCCTATGACATACAATCCTGGTGCTATTACATAATCTAGTCTTGTATGAGTGTCACTCACTGCTTTTTGGTATCATTGAATTGAAGTGGGAATATCAGGATGTTGATTAATCGAGTCCTTTAATAGTTTGTTAAATTCCTTCTGAGCATCCAATTCTGTACCCGGTACTCCAATTATTGGTGTTCTGGTCAACGCCTGAGCACCCAGAATACAGTAAACATATGTTCTTATTGTGTCATTCAACCTCTCTATTCCAGGATTAGAGAAACCATTTGATTTAAATATCATGAATTGTTGATAGGTTTGACATTCATTTTGTGTAATTACATCAAATACATTCTTGTGTTGTTTCACATGATACTTAATGAAAGTATCAGGATATTTGAAATTAGCCATTCCAGAATCCCAGTCTTTACTGAACATCGGTGGCATTCTATTTTCATGAACTTGCATGAGGAAGAAATTGATTTTAGAATCATTGATGTAATATCCGGGATCAGTTATGTTCGGGTTGTAATCCGGTACACTCCATGACCTCCAACCACCGTTATTTTCAAACACCGAGAAATCGTACTCGTCTTTTAAACCAAATTCACTCAATAACCCTCCTAGTTTCCTACGGTTAATGTTATTGTTTGTCTCATTAAAATCACTTTCACCTGGAATTGGTATCTCTTGATTCTTCATGATCTTCAATATTTGATAGTAAACATGAAACCTGTAAATTGACCTTATCAATGGGTCACTGTGATTCAAGTGATCGTCTATTGAAATACCACAACCTGTTGTAGCAAACCAAACAGCCATGTTAAATTGGTTCTGGTAAAACGATAATGGATTCTTTTCCAGTCGCAGACAGTCTTTCTTATTTTTCAGGCTCAAAAACCCAGGTGTTATCTTAGTTTCTTGTAGTCTGAAGAAGTTATTAGTATTAACAGTTACTTCTAAATTAAAGAAGTCATAGATGAATTTACTTTTATGTTGATTTGCTATTGGATAATACATTTAATTTACTTGAATTTTTTCCTTGAATTTTGGATAATGAAGACAGTAAAAAAGCCATTTATTTTAATGGAATAACCCATTGAGCTCTAGTATTCCCTCACCATTTCATTGACCATTTCATTGCAACGCTTCACTGGGAATCTCATGAATGATAGAATATATGTATTGCGGTGGATGGTTCTTTGGGGGTTGTAGGCTAATTTGGGGCAAAATACCTGTAAGGTCTTTGGTCAAAAGGGCCTAAAACATAACCTAGTTCCTACCACCGCAATACATATATTCTAACCTTGGCTGCAGAAAGTCTGGCTTTACTTGAAGGATTAGAGGAAGCAATGTATGTGAAGGCCATTCTGCTTGAGTTGGATAAAAGTTTCGATCTGCCTATCATAGCTACTGTGGACAACATGAGTTTGGTAGATTCATTACACTCTACTAAACAAGTAAGTGACAGGAGGCTCAGAATCGATATGGGCTGCATGAAGCAAATGATGGAGGAAAATGGAATTTCTGTAAGATGGTGCAGTGGAAGCATGCAGCTGGCCAATGTGCTGACAAAAAGAGGAGCTTCAGGAAGAGAACTTTTGTCTGTCCTTCAAAGTGGGAGGACAGATGGCTATTTCTAATCTCAATACTGAATGAGAATGAACTGAACTGTAAATATGTTATATTCCGGTTATAGTTAAATGTTTCTAATGAAAACAAGGACAATTGTAGTTTGAAAGGACTATGTAGTTGAATCAAAAGGACTAGCAGGATATTTAGTTTAAATTCTGTAGATATTTAAAATCATTATAAGGGATATTGAATAAGACTGATATTCACTCTATTTCCAGGTGGCAGAGACTTACACATTTAAAAGAAAAAGAACCTCTGCTGCAGCAGGTGCCCCTAAGAAACCCAAGTTTGGACAAGAATTGCGTGCACTCCGTTTGAAGGAACTTCCGACAGAAATTGAGAGGTTAGACATCGACTACCAGATATTAGCGAAGAAGTGTAAAAGTAAGACGGAAATGAATTTGTCAGAGGAAGCTGAAGCTTGAGGGAAATGATGGCAGAAAACCGTAAAAAGAAGAAAGCATTGTACATCGTGGAGAAGGACCTTTTGTCGAGAGATAAAAAGCCCTTACGTGACAAGCGCCACCGATCTAAGAAAGGGCATCAAACAACTGATGATGAACTATCCTTCACGGACTCAGAATCTCGCAGTGTTCTATCTGATGAGATTTTTGACCCACCATCATCAACAACTCGTAAACCCGTGACATCTACACCAGACAACGTGCCAGAGTCCGTGATGCGTGACCAACCTCCGAAATCATCTGATGTGCTTGCGATTTTGCCTTCACCTGAAGTGCCACCAGCTAAATCAGGTGTGGAAGAGGAAGAGGAAGTGGAAGAGGAGGGATCGCTGGGATTCTCATTTTCCCAAGACACAGTCAAATACTCCTCTGAAAGGTCAGTGTCTTCCCTTTCTGAATCTGAAGAGAATGTTAGCACAAGCTGTAGCATGCAAGAATTGTGCCTAAAGTACAAAACCGATTTGATGAATGAGGGGCCGAATGAGATCAAAATTAGCGATCATGTCAGAACGTCAAGGTTTTGTGAGCTAAATCTCGAAGAGTTTTCTTCTGTGAAACTTCACATTTGTAAGACAATGCATACTCCAAGTAGGAACTGTGATTGCCTTGAACTTGCTGAAATTGCTAGTTTTGTTGCATCGAATGAGCCAGTTTCTCTCAGGGAGATATATGACCATTGCCTTTCAGCCACACACAAAACATGTTATGCCCGAACAGTTCTAAACAAAGTTCTTGGTATGCCGACAGTTGTCATTGAAATGGGTCGTGTCAATAAGCAAGTGATCAAGAAGGGGGAAACCATGTTGTATGTAGCAGGAAAGAGTCCAGGGATCGACTACAAGCATTTCTTTGATTATGGAATGAAACTTGGGCTGTTATCTGAGTCACCTGCTGGCTTCAGCTTCATGTCGAAAGACTGCTTGAAGCAGCTTCAGAGGCTAGCTTCTACAGAAAAAGACCGGCAGCTCATAGCATTCACTGCATCTGCAAACATGTCAACACAGCTAAGTAGGAAAGTCTATGGGTTTGACAATCAGCTCAAGGGAAGGGTTGAAGAAAGCATTGAGAAAATGGAGCAGATCCATTCAGCTTATGACAATCTGCTACGATCACAGGATCGGGCTCTTCTTGCTTCTTATGGCTTGGCAGATGACACCTCGAGCATGTCGAGTGGGGACGATGAGCCAGTAGAACTGGATTCATCTGGATCAAGTTCCACTGATGATGATGAGGTTGCCCCTCTGATTATAGATTCCTCATCATCAGATGATGATAGTGATGTTGTAGAAGAACTTTCCAAGTTAAACTCTGTCAAAGACCCTCATCGTATTGCCCTTGTCAAAAGAAAACGCTTGCAACTTGCCCAGAAGAATAAGAAGTTAGCTAAAAAAAAGCTTGCTCAAGAGCGCCTCTTACAAAGAACCATCAGCAAGTCGACTCAGTCCATTCTCAAACGCCATCCAGACATTGGGCAAAGAATGGAACGTATAGTAAGAAAGGCTGGTGTCGGTGCTGATAAGTGGCGGTCAAACTCCAGCCTAACCTGGGAACGCAAAAGTGTTGGTCAGAAAATGACTATGACAAGGCTGCGTCTTGCAATAAGCAAAGAAATAGGGGAGCCCATAAGTCATGGCACTTTGGTACAGCTCTGTGTACCCCGCAATCGGCGATACCGATCAAGTGGAAGGTATCATGGGGCAGCTAACATATTGTCCAAGAGGGCAAGAAAGGGATTTGAGGTGAAGATAAATGTTGATGACCATTGGTCAAATGCTTTGTATCGATCCCTGGACACTCTTGAGGAAACCAATAATGAGAACATATTTTGTCTTGGAAGGGATGATGCTGCAGGCTTCAAACTCAACACATTGTCCACTGCGAATCGCTTCAGGACCCTCATGGTCAGTGGAAGTGAAGATCTGGCCACTAGGACAGACTTTACTTCAAGGGAAGACTCACAGCTGCAAGTCACAAGCTGCTTTTTTCCTGGTACTTCCTCTACTGAGGAGGATTATGCTGACATTGTGAGAGCCTGTAGGCTCACCCCCAAAACTCCAAGCCAGCATGCAGCTGATTTGAGGATGCTTGCTGAAAAGCCCGAGCTCAGGCATGTTTTTGAGAACAAGAGTGGGCAGCCTCGCATCATAGATGCAATAAGAGTAGATGGTGGAGGGGATGAAAACCCTGACTTTGCAGAACAACAGTTTATCTGGAGTGAGTGGCATTTGCAGTATGGAAAGTTGGCTACATTCGTTACCACACGCTTCAGTGGGGGTAGCTATCTTAACAGGGTTGAACATCTTAACGGCCAGCTTGCCAGATCTCATGCCAACTTGTTCATTCCCTCAAACATTCTTGGATCGAACAAAGATCAAACTACTGGGGAGACCAGTGAGCAGATGATTGCAGCCAACCTGCAAGCTGCAGTCGATGCATATATTGCACGCGTCGATAAAACACCATTCAAAGACAGTACTATCAAACTCTACAAGGCTGCCCAAGGAGGTGACTTAGAGGCACGACGGCCTATTTTGCTGCAGTACCTGAGAGCAAGTGATAAAAGAAAGCAGGAGATGCATGGAAATGAGAATGAGCAGACCAAATCTTGGTTGTCTCATTTCGACAGAGTACTGGCTGTTCAAAAGGCACACCAAATCAGCAGTGTGAAGTATGTATTTGGCCTGGTGTGTTGCTTTTCAGCGCAATGCACTCATCCCTTCTGTAAGGCAAATATAGGATGTAAACGCACACAGTTTAACTGGTTCAACGGTGGCCCAACTCTGGACTTCTTCCCATGGCCAGTTGTTAACCCTGATCCTTGTGTACATTGTGAAAACTGTGCAGGGCACTTCCAGCATTATGATGATCTCCTGAAGGCATATCAAGAAGGGAGGTTGGTTGAGCCAGGCTTTCATTTGCCCTCACTTGTCATTGGTGAAGTGTTCACAGCCAGAAAGAAGAAAGCTAACAGAAATCGAAAGAATGTTTCAGATGTTGAGATTGAACCCCTCACCAATGATGAGTTCGACGTGCTCTCACACAGATTAGCCATTACCTCAGAGAGGGTTCAATATTACTTTGGTCATCTGTGTGAGGTGCACACGGCTCGGGTTAGGGGAGCTAAAAAGGCAGCGCGAACCAAAGCCAGTCAGAAGTAGCAGGCCCAGTGTTTAGTGTGAACTATTTGTCTTCATCTGATAGTGCTATGTGCACCTCCCCTGCAGCTCGCTGACAAGCAACTCTTTTAAATTTGAATTCGTGTTTTTTCCTGTTTCAGTGATAGTGAGGAGCTATAAAGAGGGAGCAGAGCAGAGGGATTTTTTAATGAGTGAACAGTAAGACATTTCGGTCTGCAGAGTTGTGTGTGGTGCGCTTTAAGTGGAGGATCAGTTTTAAAGTTGGTATCAGGAGACTAGGACATGTAGGAGGAATTGTTATTGTTTACTAACCAATATCTAGTATACTATTCTAGTTGGCATTTGTCTCAAGAAGGGACCAACATAAAGACAGGACTTTTGATAGAATACATTGTATGGTGTTTTGATATTTCTGTCCACTAATCTGTGGACTAAGTACTTAAGACTGCTTGTTTTTCACCCATAGTGTGCGCTATGATCTGATTACTTCAACTTGTTTGATACAAGTTCATCATTCATTGGTTGCTACAGTTGTGTCATTAAACAAATTCTTTCAGTAATCCCAGTTTAAATTCCAATGCATGCACCTGTGAGCATCATGTTTGTCGCACACGATGTAATGTAGTAACGCAATGCATCGAAATTAACTAGAATTTCTGAACGAATTATTTTAATGATTTGTCAGAAAATCCAGGATATGTGAATTTGCGAACGAATAAATTATGAAGTTTGGTGTATTAAAACAAGTTGAAATAATCTGATCATTGCGCACACTTCAGGTGAAAAACAAGCAGCCTTACAATTTGGTCACGTCTGTCCTGTACCTGTTATTTTCTGCTATTTTGGAGATTTTGCACAGGTGTTAAAATCTGAAAATTTGGATATGTAGCAAACAGTATCCTCGACCTCAGCTGTCCTGCTGTTACTGCTATTTCTTTATAAATCGTTTTGTACCAAGCACTCCGAGCTTCTGATTTTTGACAGATTTTTAAAAATTGTTGACCATTTGGCCTAAATATGTATCTTTTTGTACCAATCATTGTGACTGAGCTTCTGATTTTTGTGGGAATTACTAATACATTCCCCTTGTGTTGTGAGTGGAAAGCGGTGTTGCACTGGATGTGCATATGTAGATTGTTCAATTTCATTTTTGTTCTTAGTTTTCTTGTTCACCGACTGCATATCATCACTGTCCTGCCTTAACCCACTAAGTCAATTTCTTATTCATCAACATTTGGGATTTACATGTATGCTAGACAAATATGCCAAAAGAAATGACCCAACCCTTCCCCTTGCAAACTCTATTCTTACCAGCACAATGGTACGTAGGTTTGGTTAAGTTGCCCTACTTGATATTGATCTCATCAAATTCCAAATGGGTAAAATTGAGTTTTTTCACATCCCATTTCATTTTCTAAAGTTGACATTTCATTTTCTAAAATGGACCAAAAAGGCCAAATTCAGACAGTGAGAATGCAGATCTTTTTGTACCAGCACAAGAGATGTACTTGATAATTTAGTTGAGTTTAAAGGTTGTAGTGCATTGAAATGTGTCATCCTCAAGAGAAGAGAGCTGTGACTATCACTGTAGAATATGATGTAAATGTACATAGATATTCCATTGGCCTGCTGCCAATGACCGTAAAGATAATTATGAGAGATCCACCATATTCGACAGTGTTCTGCTAGCAATGTCTTTAGGAATTTACTTTGATAGTATGTTGCCTGTGCAATACTTTGTATATGTGTGTCCAGATCAAAACAGCGCCCCTCTATGTTACATAAATACTGCCTTCTCTTGAAAAGAACATTTTAATGCACTTCACCCTGTCCTTTACATTTTTGTATCTGACAGTCTTTGTGTAATTCCGAACCTAAAATTGCCATAGTTTGAAATGGTGCTGCTTAATTTCTATTGTGATTTTTCATTGAGTCTTCCAGATTTTGTAGGTATCATGGGGTGGCTAACATATTGTCAAAGCAGGGGCAAGGAAACGATTTGAGGTGCAGATATGATGTTGATGACCATACGTCATATGCTTTGTATTGATCTCTGGACACTCTTGAGGAAACCAAGGCAGCTTTTGTCTTTGAAATGATGACGCCTTAGGCTTCAAGCTCAACACATTGTCTACTGCAGATTGTTTCAGGACCCTCTGATATGGTCGGTGGAAGTGAAGATCTAGGAAGTTCTCACTGAGTAGCTGTTGGCATTGCTAGTCTGTACTTCTGAGTCTGAATGATTCTGCATACCGGTAATTTTATACATTAAAAGTATTATGTCACTGTACAATGTACATGTATCTCTTTTTGATACAATATGGTAATCAATGTTAAATACTGCTTTTGTTTTGAATCTCTAAAAACTATTAAATGTAAATAAAATTGATTTTTGTAGCTAATTTTTGTCTGGTTTACTGCATCCCACTTAAAGTGTACCAGGATATGCAGAATGGCTGGTTGTGTATTCATGCTACTCAACCATCACACATGCTCAGGAACCAATTTCCTGATGATTTCATTGTTTTCCTGATAAATGCTAACGATAAAAGCTCACAAAGTGGTCCTTCCAACAGGCAGTTTGTCCTGGTGGATTTTCCTGATGTTCCCGATAAATGCTCACATAATAGCCAATTCCTGATGGATTTGATGGTTGCTCACAAAAACTGTCATTTGTCCTCGATGAATTTTGTCCTGATGGATTTTGTATTCATGCTGCTCAACTGTCATACATTATCAGGCCCCACTTCTCTGAGGAATTTTTCCTGATGGATGTTCCTGATAAATGCTCATGATGAGATAATTTTCCTGATTGGATTTTGCCTGATAAATAGGCAATTTTCCTGATGGATTTGGTGCCCTTCCTGATTAAAAAGCTCACAAAAAAATTTCAGTTTGTCCAGTTTTAGAATTCTTATTGACAGCATTCTCATCCGAGTATGTTTGGTTGTCCATCTGTCATGAGTATGGCACGATGGAGTTGTGGATAGAAAATTAAGAAGATCCAGACACAGAGTTAACACGTAGATCTAATATCCTCCATTTAATTATCTATTTAAATTTAATTCATACATGTAGCTTTTTTGTACATTTCATGTGCACTGTAAAACATTTGCCATGATAGCGTTTATCTATCAACGTCCTCGGAGACGTTAGCTCCATCAAGACAGTTGGGTAAGTGTCCTTTTTAAGATACCAATATTTTTGACAAGTTTAACAGGCAGAAGCATCTTGAGAGCAAAGATAATATAGTCTACCACTGACTCAGAAGTTTTTAGCCAAGCTAGAAGGGTGACAAGTGCTTTGAATACAATTTTGCCATAAATATGCTATACCTGTGAGTTGGTGTTGAATTCCTGGCGTTCAGGATTCTGTCAGGTGAAAAAAAGGTGACGTTCTGAACTTCAGGATTCTGTCAGGTGGAAAAAAGGTGACGTTCTGAACTTTACCACAGGAAGAAAGAGTGAAATCCTGGAGTAGAAGTTAAGAGTTCTGGGTGAACAAGTGTCGATTCCTGGACGTCCTTATATCTTCCAGGTGTCGCATAAGTGTCGAATGTCTGAAGGGGGGGGGGGGGTCAGAATTACAATTGGCTGCATTAAAGGCGTTAGGACTCGCCGCACAACGCACACTCATAGGCAGGGCATTCCACGTGCCCTCCACACGATTAAAAAACGACCGGCAATATGTCTCCGTCCTACATCTAGCACCACGTTTAAGAAGTGGGTCACCCCTCCTTTCTCTAAAAGATATATATTTTGAAGTGTCCAAATCGATTTTACCGGTAAAAAGCAATTGTGCAAAAAATTGAGGTCAGCCATCTCCCGCCTGTAAGACAAAGGTAACATAGACATAACAGAGAGCCTCTCTTTGTAACTGAGTTCTCCACCTGACATATGCCGTGTGGCCCTGCGTTGAACCCTTTCTAGCTTGACCAAGTTTTCCCTCGTGATATGATCCCAAGAAACGGAATTATATTCCAATTTTGACCTGACAAGGGATTCAAATAACAGACGCATTAATTTCGGGCTCCTTTTCCTATCAAACACACGCTTAATCGTTGCCCAAGTCTGATTTGCCTTTTTAACAGTCAGATTTATATGAGAATTGAAAGTCTAATCGCTACTGACCACGACACCTAGGTCCCGAACGTTGTCGACCTTGGTTAAAGCACGACCATGAATATTATAATAGTATACTGTAGGGTTAAGCTTCCTGGTGATACTCATACATTGACATTTAATTGCATTTAAGCACATCCCCCACGTTTTACACCAACGGGCTACATTTTCAAGATCATCTTGTAGTGCCAGACAATCCTCCAACGACTTGATCAGCCTATACATGTTTGAGTCATCTGCAAATAGAGACATAGTTGTATTCTGGCCCATAACTTCAGGGAGGTCGTTCACATACAATAAAAAAAGTAGTGGCCCTAGAATCGAGCCCTGAGGGACACCCGAGGTTACATCTTTAACCGTGGAGACTTCGCCATTTATGCACACTCTTTGCTTCCTGTCAGTTAGATAACATTTGAACCATTTTAACAGCCTACCATTGATACCAAAACTCTGCAACTTATGGACTAACAGATGATGCGGGGCTCTATCAAAAGCTTTACTGAAATCGAGATAGATCGCATCAACTTGATCCCCTTTATCTAAGTCGGCACCAATATCATGCAATACTTGACAATCTCTGAAGAAGAACCGGACAAAGTGCACAGAGCAGAGCTCGATCTTACAGTAACACCTATGAAGCAGGTAACACCTACGAACCAGGTAACACCTATGAAACAGGTAACACCTATGAAACAGTATGATACATTCACAGGAAGTGATGCTCAATTGTGCCGTAACTGCAAACAATGGACACTTTTTGAATGCCAGAAAAAACTGAATTTTGACAGACCGGCCAAGCAACTTTACACGTACTGCAGGAAATGCAATTCTACCACTTACAGTGATTACTTTAAGAATCCAGAGATCACTATTGAGAACAAAACACGTTACTTTGACTACATCATCAGAGGCCTTGGCCAGACACGTCTGTCAGATTTATTGGTAAATGATTTGAAACATTTTGTTGAAAATAGGATTAAGGTTTACTTCTCAAGTCCAAGAAAATGGCTCTGTGCGACCAGCTATGAAAAAACAGTCCTGAATGCCTTGCGATTTGGTATTGTTAAACTCAAACCCAATGATGTCTTACCTGGTCTAGAGTGTGACACTTATTTAGAAATTGAATTCATTAACAGAGCAATTGGTAAACCTCAGTTGACCAAAGAAAATTTCACAGAACTCAGAATGGTTTTCTTGGCATTCCTCAAATATCTTCATTACAGGGGAGTTAAAATTACCATAAATTACAAGCTGTTTTTACACCAAGCATTTAAAGCATTGAAAATTGATTATGTAGTATTGAAACCGAATCCAACTGATAAGGCCCGACTGGATGATTTGAGATCTCTATGGTCTGGTTTCTTAGGAAGTATTTTCTTCAGAAATTACAGGCTTGAATATGAAAATGAACAAGCAATCGATAATCAAAGTGAAATTCTATTGAAGGCATTAGAGGTGCAAGATATTAGTAAATGTTACCCTTTACCATGTAGTCTAGAACTTGCCAGATCGAGATATGCTCTTAGGACTTTGTCTGGAAGGGATTTTCCTGGAAGGGATTTTCCTTTCAAATAAATTAATAATCAGGAAGCATCTGTCATTGAACAACAAATGAAACAAATCGGAGTGATCCCAGTTAATACAGCTTCAAATTCAGTTGGTACTAATCAGCAACTGAACACTGCTAATCAGCAACTGAAAGGTACTAATCAGCAACTGAATTACACTACAAACCAACAGAACACTGCTAATTACCGACAGAATTACACTACAAATCAACAAGCTTCTAACAAGGCATTAAGTAGTTCAAATTTAGTCATTACTAGTGGTCAACTAGGGTTAAATAGTTCAAATTTAGTCAGTTCTAGTGGCCAACTAGGGTCAACTGGAGCTATGCTCTCAGGACAAAGTCCGACTAGCTCTCAACTAGGGACAACTAACTGTCAACAAAATTTAACTGAAAATGGCCTTAAAGCTAAACTAGACCTTGAGGTGCTTGTTGCAACAGGTAAAAGCAAGGATTTCCTAAATAAACAGATTACATTTAATGATTTAGACGCAATGAATGAGAAGGAAGTATTGAAACACCATCGAATTTACATGACAAAGATGGCTGCCAGACTTAACGATTCATTGGGTAAGACAGTCTTAAAAACTTACACTAAATTAACAAAGTTTTCTTGCCTGTTGATGACGAAGACCAGCTGTACGAAGACCTAAGAAATGATTACATTGTTACCAATGAATTGGACAGATGGTTAGGATGGTTTAGTTTGAGAATGGGTGCACTAACTGCTCTTGCCTCATCAACACTGATCACTTTAGGGCATTGTCAAGAAACAAAATCTGCTAGTGAACATGAAAATTTCAGAAAATTAAATGGAGAAGACAGAAGTGGAGCAGGACAAAGTCCAGAGAGCAGAGCTCAAGAGCATAGCTCGAGTGACGGACAGTGAAAAGCCCCTTAAGAGAGCAAGATCAGAAAAGCAAATTGCATGGTCTCGAGAATTAGGTAAAAGATCTCAGGAATTCAAGAAGTCAAAAAAGGAGAGGTTTACTAGGAAATACGATGAACTTGACCAAAGTTCACTTCATCGCATTCATACTCAACCCGGACCAGAGCCTGAAAATACTAAAAGTACTGATATCAATTCGGACAAAGTCCAAAGAGCAGAGCTCGATCAGCCTGAAAATACTGGAAGTTCCGGGAGTACAACACTGTATGTCATGTTAGCTGCATTTGGTTTTGCAGTCATCATTTACTACTATCCTAAGATTAAAACTTACAAGAAAGTACGAGACAGGCTTCAAGTAGGTAGTAAACCAGAAGTAAGCAAATTAAAAGGTAGTAAACCAGAAGGAAGTAAACCAGAAGGAAACATAACTGTGAGTTTGGTTACTCGTTCAGAAGCACAACTCCTAAAACATGTAATATTAGTTTAATGGAGTAGAATTATTCAAACACACTATTCTTAGTTTCAAGTGAAAAATTTAAAGTAACTGTGCTCCCTCTGAAATTAATTATTTTACCACTCACATCAGTGATTTCAAACTTGATATGATTTGTACATTTTTTGTTCACTATTTTCTTACAATTGAGTTCATATCTCTGGTATTGTACCTGATCACCATCTTCAACAGGAATATTACATAAAATGTCAGAAGGTTTATTGTTGTAGAGGGTCTTAGTTTTGCCAACCAAATTTGATCTTAAAAATAATTCTTTTCTGTAAAAGTTAAGTGGCTTGGTGGAGTAGTATTTTCCTTTCTTGTTGAACACATCTTGTTTAAAGCCGAACCATTCATTTACCACATGGGCTAAGCTCAAATAGAATGTTTTGCCAGCTGGTGTATCATTTACAGTATCATAAAATATGAGATTAAGGTAAAAGTATTTGTCCTCTGTAAGTTCAAGGACTAGGCAATTTTTGTCACAGTAAATTTTCACATGGCTTATTCCTTTTTCTTTTATGTATGTTTGCCATTCCTCACAAAACGAACTTAAACTATAATGTCGAGAGTATGGGAATGTAGATTGTCTGTTTTGTGTTATTGTTTTAATAGAGGGGTTATCTAAAAAATTCTTACAAAATTCATCTGGCGTCGCATCGGGTGTATGGTCTTCAATGCACTGTTCTATTATGGTTGCATTCAGTGATTTATTAAGCTTAAACTCTTCGTAAAGAAACATGAATACTTGGACATGCGCTGGTAGCATATCGCTTGTATTGTAAAACGCTACCGTTTTCAAAGCGATCGATTTTATGTTCAATGGGTCTGTTAAGTTAAGCTCAAATATGGCTTCATCGCATTCACCCTCAAAAATTATGAAGTCCATTTTCTATTTAATTAAAGTGATTTAATTACAGTAACTTAATTACAGTGATTTAATTAAAGTGATTTAATTACAGTGATTTAATTACAGTGATTTAATTACAGTGATTTAATTACAGTGATTTAATTACAGTTATTTAATAAAGGCTAAAAATTCATTAAATCACTGTAATCAATGTATTTTTCATAGTACATGCCGAAAGGCAGTGTAGAGATGCCAACTCTAAGATAAAACGCTTGTCATCGAAAGGGCTTAAGCTTTTCTTGTCAATCTCTTCCAGATACATTTGATGCCTTTCTGACCTCAGATGACGCATTTTGTGATTAAAAGTCTTAGTGTTTAAAAGACAATCAACGTAGTCATCAAATGTAATAGACTTCTTCACTACATTATTAGCGATTCCCTTCAATTTCTTTGATTCTGAATTTTTAGTTCTGTACGCATACATCTTACTCCTAAGTGCAATAAATTCTAGCATTTCGTGTCCTCCCAGCTCATCCTTAAAGTAGCCTGGCACTTTCTTCTTGCTAGTGTCGTAAAGTGGATGATCCTTTTGGTAATTACTGAAGTTGAAGTGATCCTTTAACCCTTCGAGGTCTGCTGTTAAATCATCGGTTTTGATCTTCAAAACAAAAGAATCCGTGTCCAAATAAAGAAGTTCTAGGTTTTTCTCACCAAAGTAAGGTTGAAGTATTTTGTAGTAGAATTCATACATCAGCAGCTTGGACAACTCCAGTACTGCAGCTCCTATGTAGATTGGCCTGTTGAACTTCATGGTTGTGCGTCTCATGCAAATTGCCGCGCTACTTTCGTCAAAGATGTTAATCGATGAAAACCTGGGACTTGCCATGAAGTTCTTGGCAATTTCTCCATCTGTCACCAGTTCATTTTCTACCCTGTTCCTTACGTTTTCACATGTCTTTCCGTAGAAAGCATTGTTCATTAATTTGAAGTAATCTTTCTCGAAATCAGTAGTAGAAGCCATCCTCTTTTTAGTGTTGAAGTCGATGTATGATTTCAACCACTTTGATTGTTTGAAACTGATGACACAATGGACCTTTTTTAGTGTCATTCCTTGCTTTAAGTAAAACTGTAAAAGTCTGTAATGCACAATATAGTTGGTCTTGTCCTTCTGTGTGAGGATCAATTTTTCTACCCTTGACCTCTTCTCGTCACCAAGTAACCCTTTCTGGTAAGGGCTTAATTCGTCGTTGTCTATGAAAAGCGATTCTGGACAGAATGGAAAGTTCTTTGACTTGAACTTGATTTCCTCTGGATAAGCCAAATCTACTTCGAAAAGATATCCTACTTTACTGTCTTTAGGAATTGACATGATCTTCTGATCAGTTATGTTTGCTTTGTTCATGGTATCATTACCGTCAAACATTTGAAAACTGCCGTAAGGCTGACTTTCCATCATAGCCCAGCCATAGAGATTGTTTGTGTCTATGTAGAGTAGTTTGTGGTGTTCATCTGCCTTGACATGTCTTGTTCCCATCACACCTGAAATTCCACCTCTTATTGCCTTTTCAAAAGTAAGTAGAATATTTGAATCGGTAAGAAGTTCGAGATTTATGTCTGTGTGTTTCAATCCGGCCAACCAGGTCAAGCCAGGTGCTAAATAGCAGTGACAAGGATCGATCTGAAAATTGTTTAAATTAACGTCCCTGAATTTCTCGAATAAATCAGCTAACAAAAGAACGTCTGTTTTGAGGTACAGGTCGATGAACTCTCCATGATTTCTGATCTTGAAATGATCCCATATGTCTTTGGCTTTTAGGTAAACTGAATCATCCGCCATTTCATTCTTCAATTCATCAAAGAACATAGACTTCTCTAAGTGAGTAACACTGTAACTTTCATGTGACGTGTAAAATGAATAAGGCACCGATCCTTTCTTCCTCAATAGTTTAAAATCGTCAGGATTGGGGTAAGACTGTCTTGTTATCTTAAAGTCACCATCTTCCATCGATTTGGTGATGTTGTCCAAGCCAGACTGTAAGAATCTGTAAGAGTCTAAAAACTTAAAACAACCGAACTCAAATGAAATGTACTCTTCTGCGTTTTTAGCAAGAAGCTTCAGTTTCTTGTGTGATCTAGACATCAAATCTCTGATGAAGAGGTGAGCATCGCAATTACTGAGATTGTGAAAAAACACTGGGACAAACATGGCTTTCTTCTCATTCAAGTTGCAAGCGTTGTGAGCAGCACCTCTGTATTTTCCATTATAGTGATTGTGATCTTGAACTCTGTCCTCACCTAAAAATTTATTGCAGTAGTAACAGTTTGTTTCTTGGGAATATCTCACCAAATCTTCGTCTGTCATGATGAGAGGAATGTTGCAGTTCAGTAGAGTTGAGAACGTCTCTTCCATTCTGAGTAACCAGTTACAGAAAACGTCAACTACATCAGCACCCCTGTGACAGAGATACTCACTGGCGTAGATTTGTGGATAGTCACAGTGAACGTAAACTCCAACTGCTGATGCAATCTGTTTGAATAGTTTTTTAGTGGTATCAGTATCATTTGAGCACTGCTCTCTAAACTCTGTCCGATTTGTATTATCATTGACGTTGACTGTTGTGCTTATCGCTTCGAAATCAGCATAGATTACAAAGGGAACCCTGTTCTTGAATGAGTGCTTTTCAAACTTAAGTTGTGACCATTTACTATTCGGTTGAGGCAGACTGATCTTACAGTAATCGTGTTGTCCACATTTCAATTTATGTCTTTCTAGTGTAGATTTCTTGTAAAAGTAATTCATGCATCTCCTACAAATGAATACACTATTCCTGTCAGTCTTGAAGAATAGATTTATGTCTCTTATGTACATGAAATGTTTATTGAAATACAACAGATCGATAACATCATCATCATCGTGGTTCTTAGAGAGGTAGAGTGGTTCCAGCTTTGCGGCATAAATGCTTTTAGCCCATTCGTTCTCTAACTTGAACACATTAATCTTGAGATTGTTGTCTTGTTCGATCTTAGGGATATCCTTTTGAACGCACACAGGAAAGGATTTTATCTTTATTGAGCTTTCCTCGTTTTGATTGGGATAGATTTCAGTGACGTTTATGTCGTTTTTGTATTAGACAGCCAAAAGACTCCACAGAAAACATTTCTCATCATTTGATTTCACATTAATGACAGCTTTAGTTCAGAATGGTAAACTAGTGTAGTGACCGCCTTTACATTTCTTGTAGGAACATATTGTAAGATCGCACGACTTGATTTCATTTAAACTCAGGCCGCTTCCTTCGAAGTACCGTTCCTCAATCTCGGCCTTTATGTAGTTCAATTGACTGGTTAGGGCATAAATTGTCTGGTTTCTTGAAATTATGCTTTCCATGGGAGATTGAATAGGATAGATAGCCTTTTCGCCAGATCTGTCAAATTCAGCTTTAGCTGAAATACTTATTTTATGATGGTAATCAGTGAGCTTGAAGAGAATTTCTTCCAGTTTTTCTCTGTACCCGAAAACGTGTTTTGCCGGTTTGCTAATTTTCAGACGAATGGTAATGACTGGCTTACCAAATTCTTTTACCACTTCAATATCCTTCACATTCTTTATGCTCTCCAATTCCTTAACTTCGAATTCAAGTTTCTTAGTATCTTGTAGTAGACTAAGGTTAGGTAAACGCAGTGAACACGAGTCTGACTGCATGGCTTGATAACTCCATTCTTTGATGACCTTTGGTTTTCCTATGTGCTGAAAGATTGCTGTAGGATATCTCCTTGTTACATGTTGAACAGTGTATTTTCTCATTTCTATCAACCATTTCTATTTAGAGTAAAAAGAATTATTAAATTTAATTTTCAACATACATCGGGGTGCTGATGGCAATAATGCTGATCCCAGTAAATCAGGGGTTGGTAATGGTGGTACCAATAATGGTGGTGGGTATGCAGTAAGACTGTTGTCCCTCATGATTGGTAGAACATGATCCAATAATGGTGGCGGATAGTAGTAGTGGTAATGGACAGAGTCCGGAGAGCGGTGCTCGAAATGGTGGTGGTTCATTATTGGTGGCACCATTGCTGTGACTTTAGTTTCTCTATCATCTCTGTTTGTGCCAGTTTTTTTCCTTCTTCTAAAAAAGTCTTCTTTAAAGATTCCACATCAACAGCTGAACTTGCCTCCCTCTGTTTTTTTCTGATGGCATTTTTCATGGAAATGTATTTTTCCTTTTCTTTGAGAATCAAAGTAAACTCATCTGTTGAAATGCGTGAATCACTCATGGCCTTACTTACCAGATCATTGATGGAGTTAAGTTTTGAAATTGCCAACATTCCAATCTTCTCATGTTTTTCAATTTTCTTCATGATATCTTTTTTCTTCCAACTTAGGGCTGAGGAGATAATGGCGCTCCCAATGGTCACTCCACCAAGTGCAAAACCTATTGGTGCGGTGATGACACCAGCTAATGCAGACACACCAACTGAGCCAGCTGCAACGCTTACAAAATTAAGACTATGACTTATGCTCGTAATTACGCTAAATGCTTTTTTGTACTTTGAAAATATCTTTCTCGCTTTCTAAGAAACTCTTAACCTCACATATTTGTTTTAGTCTGAAAGCCTGAGGGTTACTTTCTGCGTGCTTTTCAGCCCTTTCAGAGTTTAAATGACTTTCAGAGTTTAAATGACTTAAATCTGGATAAACCTTGTTGTCTCCGTCCATTTAATTAGTGGGAATAAATAGAATCAGTTGCTCTTTGAAAATCCTCCGGTCGACTGCGGCAATCTTCTGTCACTACAGGTTTTTGGAGTACAGCAGGTTTTAAAGGTTTTTCGGGCTCAGTCTCCAACTTTGCCTCTTCTGCCTCTAATTTTCTGTGAAATTGTTCTAATCTTTCTTTCCAATTACATGGTCGTTTTGTGTAACCCCAAGTTCTATTCATTTATTCAGATGAAAAAATCTAATGTACACATAAATTAACATTTACTACAATAAAGTTTTCAGTTTAAAAATATGGTGAATAAGTCGCCAGTTTAAATTTATGCCTTGAATCCTCTGGCGTAGGTAATTTTACTGTCATTAAATTATGATTTAGACTTGAAACTTTCACATTCAACTCCTTAGTTAAACTGTCTGCTTCTTGTTGGTTTAATCCATTTTGAAATATGACGTTGTTTAGTAACGCAATATCATTAAGTAGAAACTTATTGTAAACTCGGGATAAAGCCCAAAATACTTGTTTGTTATCCTTCTCGACTCTTCTATCACGTTTTCGTCTCGATAGACAAACCAGTTTTCATTATGCTTGTTGACCATAAAGCTAATTGAGCGGTCCAATTGCTCTTTGAAAATCCTCCAGTCGACTGTGGCACTCTTATGTCTGTTTTGTGTTTTCGATATTGGCCGCATGTTAAACCAAGAGTAACACAGTTCTGGGTGATCTTTGAATTCCTTGATTGGTAGAACATGATCCAACTCCTCATCTACTATTTGTGATAGACCCCTTTGGTAGTTTAACCAATCCCTGAAGAAATCATTGGAACAACCTAGACGAAATGCCGAATATGACTTCGTCACAAGAGCAAAGCTCGAATTGGTAGATCCATCTTATTTGGCTATTCTGTTGAGGCCAACTCTGATTTTGTGTAGGTCATAATTACCACTCTGTCTAAGATAACCTTTGTAGTATGAATTAAAACAAGCTCTACATTTGCCTCTTTTTCCTTCTTTACCGAATTCACCATCGCTTAGTAATTTCACTTCTCCACATGTATCGCATGTCTTTGTTTTGGTACCACATGATTTACAGTAGTCCAGTAACTTGCCTCTTCTGTTCTTTTCAAATTGACTTTCAAATTTAGATGCATCGCACTTAACACATTCCTTACCTGTCACTAATGTCCCTAAATTAACATTTACTGTACCATCTATACTATAATGCGCGTTGTGGCCGCTAAATAGGAGGCGATTTTTGTTTCAAAATTGGGCCTCGAAAATGTGTCGAATTCTTGCAACTTTTGGTTTCGTAGGTGTGGATCATAAGTAAGAGTGTCACTGAGGGTGTCATACGTCGAATATCTTGGTGGTTTTGGAATAAATAACAATTTCTCAGAGAGCACGTCGACTGGAGAGCTCCGCTCATTCTCAAAAGCATACACAAACTTCACGCATATTCTCCCTGCCACATCAGTATTAGCTTCCAGCACGTATGTAGTGCTATACAACCTGGTCCATGGTCCAGGGTATTAGCAGGGAGATTAATGATTAACCTGTTCTATTTTAGTTCTATTCGAGAAACACTGACCTGAGTGATAAGGCAAATTCTGCAGAGTGGCCTACCGGAACATGCAGTCAGGGTATCAATAAACAGTTATGCCAGGATGGACAAAATATGTACAGTGGCCAGCGCTTGCTCTTTGTTTTATTCTTTACTGACTGATGTTGTCAGTTTGAATTGCGTTCTGCATCTCTCCATGCGCCTGGCTTTGGTCCGACAGTGGCATTGGGTACGGGAGTGGGTAGGTGATATGCCTATGTGAGGGTCTTATTTGGAACAGGACCTGCTGTCACTGGTCTCAATGCATTGTGCAAAATAGCGTACTCCAATCAATCTATTGGGGGTTGCATGTAGATAGCATCAGCAATAAGTCCCTAAATGCAGTTAATTTCGTGTTTAACCTTTAATAAAACTTCAGTAACGTTAGAAATTTAATGTAGCTCAATCATCGTGCCCATTTAACTAATGTATATTACATTTCAACTTTGCCGGCTCCATGGGTATATGCTAGTAGTTGTTAACTATTATTTGACCCTCCATTTAAAGGATAAAATCTTTTTCAATTAAGTTTTTAGGCTTTTTATGTCTGAAATTGGCAACCATTCATTGAATTTGTCACTGTAGCCTTTCCATTTCACTAATCCGCATTTTTACCTTTAGTGGTCTTGTACCTCATTATCTTCTCTATTTTGTACTCTAGTTGGTCAGGATTGGGAACATAACTTAATTCTTGTTCGTAAAAATATCCTTGAATTTCTTCTTTTTGGTAATCTTCAAGTTTGTAGACGATTGGATGAGTGAATACTATCTGTCTTATTTGAAAGACTTCTTCAGTGAAATTGGGCAAGTAGCCTTTGTCGAAAATAGTCTTGTACTTTGAAATTCTGACGCTGTCGCCAACCTTGTACTTCGGATCTCCAAATGTTTCTTTAAGATGTAGGCCGTAGAGGTTGTACCAGACAGTTCCTTCATTCTCCCTCTTTCTGGCGTCAATTGGTTTCATCCCTATTGAGGAGTGAAATGAGTTGTTGTAGCCGCTCACCAAGTCATCTATAACATCGACCCACTTGTCAGTTTCCTTTGCGGTGAAGTATTTCCACATTTTATCTTTAAAGTTCTGTTTAATCTTTCCACAACTGCTGCCTTCTTACTTGAAAATGTAGAGAACCACTCTATGTTGTTTTCTCTCAAGAGTTTTTTTGAAGTGTTGGTTGTAGAACTCATTGCCTTCGTCAAATTGGATTGTCTCTGGTTTAGCCTCCTCAAAGATCACTTTAAATGCATCTCTGATTTCTTCTCCTCTCTTGCTCTTAACGGCCATAGCCCAAGCATAGCGACTGAATAGGTCAATTACTGTCAAAATGAATCTGTTGCCTTTATTTTGTTTCTCAAATTTTTGCATGTCCACAAGATCTGCTTGCCATTGTTGATCGATGTAAGATACCATTGTCTTTCGGAACGTAAATTTCTTAATGGCCGGTTTGTGTAGTTGGTGAGTTGGTAGTGTGTCTAGAAATTCTTTTACTTCATTGTGCCTGATTTTGTTACTAGTTTTACTAGTAACACTATCTTCCCTTACTTGTTTCCATATCTTACTTAATGAACTGTAAGCCACAGGACTTTCAGGATTGTAGTACAAATCTCTCAGATACTGTTCGATGTTGTCTGGGTTCGACTGTTCGATGTTGTCTGGGTCTTTTAGTTCTGTTTTACTCATTTAAATGAAGGTAAAAGTCATACTAGTTTTCGGGCCACACGACATGTTAATTTCAGGAGTCACCAATTGCGGTAAGACCAATTTTGCTCTTGACCTCTTAGAGAAGGAATATCGTCATAAGTTCCAGAACATAGTCATTTTCTGTCCCACTTACTTCAGAAATAAGACGTACAATAGGAGATGGATTTACGAAGACAAGAATGTTTTCATTGTCAATCCAATTGCTGTAGCCAATAATTTAGACCCTGTGCTTCAATTTGCCACAATGGCCTTCGAAGGATCACAGACATTATTCATCATTGACGACTGTGCTAATTTGAGAGACACAAAGAAGAAGGTGTCTGAGTTATGTAACTTGGCCTTTTCCGGTAGACACTACAATCTGACTGGTTACTAGTTCAGAAGTACAACTCTGTTGTTAAGGACTTCAGAGAGAACATAAGGGTTTTAGTCCTGTTTTTCAACAAGGATGAATCGGCAATGAAATACGCCTTAGAAGAAAATAGTGTTATTCCTAAAGACCAGAAGTAAAAATACATAGATGCCCTTAAAAAGACGAAAGGATCTAAATTAATCATAAGACTAGAACACCCGTATGGTTTTATTCACGTTTAGTCTTTCTTCCTCCTTCGAAAAAAAAGGGGAATCCCCAAACCCAAGCCGCTCAATCCTAAAATAATCCAAAGGTATTCGTAATTCTTCATTTCATCACTCGGCTTGTAGTAGTCGCTCAATTGCGGTTGTCTAGGAATGGTAATTCCATTATGTGGGTTTAAACTGTTGAACAATGAAAGTGCGGCGTCGGCATTTTTGAAGTCAATTGCCGCTTCATGTTCTCTCTTTAATTCAAGGTTAACGAAGTCAATGGCACTTTTCCTACGCTCATCCCATTCTGTTGTTGCTCTTTGCAATTGCTCTTGCGCTAAATTATGTCTCTTCATTTCAGCCTCGTAGCCATTCTTGTCTAGTGATTTAAAAAGGTAGCCAGAACCGGTGAAGGCTAAACCATTCACCAGCGCAGAACCAATCATCATAGCTATGCCTGCCATTTAGTTTAGTGTAATATTATCCACAGTGAGTAAAGGTTAGGCGCAGTGAGTAAAGGTTAGGCGCAGTGAGTAAAGGTCAATTGGTACTGTACATCAAAACCATTAAGGTCGATAATGTCATTGTTTTCATCTGTTAGACGAATATTCAACTTGCCAACACTTGTTTTGCACGGAATTTCCATGTTATCTCCAAAGGAATATGCTATCATGTCTCCAAAGTTAGCTTCTGTTATTGGTCTAGTGGCTAAGACATCTGATGGCTTGCCATTGCTCATTACATTGTTGATGATGTCACAGTGGAAAACAAAATAGTCCATTGGTCTAAAATTTATTGGCCTCTCGCTTACAAACTCACCCTTTGTTGATTTATCAGCATCTAAGGTATCAGCATCTAAGGGATAAGGCCATTCCGATTTAAAGCCAAATAATTCATTGCTTTTACCAGAAAACATAATCTGGAAATACTCATCTTCATTACTGCCCTACCAGTGGGTTCATCAACATCAAACTTAACAGCATTTCTGCTTCACTTCTTTTCTTTCAATTCATTTGCGAAAACCTTTGAAAAGCTTTCTAGGTCATAGAGACCATCGGGTATTGTGATAACTGTCAACGAAAATCCACGCAACTTCATTTCGTTATTTTGTTTTGCTTCACTTATGTTGTAGAATGTACAAGGTATACCTGCAAATGTCAAACTGACGCTAATGACATTCTGAATTTCAGTGTTAAGATGTATGGTTAAATCATGTGATTTCTGTTCTGGGTAGTCACTGGAATTAATGTACACCACGGTTTTCATTTATTGCACTTAAATTTTAATTTAATGCACTTAAATTCTACTTGATTGCACTTAAATTCTACTTGATTATGTTTCTGGGTAAAATACCTTGATCGTTAAAGTATTCCAATGTTACATTACTGACTGCTACAGTTCCGCCAAGTTTCAGAATCTCTTCTAAGTTTGCCTGACTTGGCGAGCCAATGGTAATTCTCAAGAATCTCTTAAGTAAATATGAGTAACCAATTGTTGCCGTTGACAATAAAACACTTTGGTACAGTGTATTGATTATTTCCTTCTTTCCTGGTGTTTCCATTTATTTAGAATGAAATCTATTGATTCCTCTTGACTGTAAAATAATCTTAATGTTGCAAGGAAACAATCTTAATGTTGCAAGGAAACAATCTGTGAATTTTGAATGTTAACTTGAGCATCAGAAACCACAAATATGTGCATTTTGTATGGCCCCTTTCCAGATTCTTTTGTTATCGACAATTGAATACCATCTTTAGTGTTTTGAAGCTTTTTGCCAGATCCGTGTAATCTGTTGTCTTCTGTAGTTCTCAGGTCCAACCAAAGCCCGTAGTTATTCGAGTCTCCATAGTACTTTTTCATAGACATGTTGCAGTCGTAAGTTTTCTTTAAGTCTTCGGTCATGAAGTGTTTCTTGATCTCATCCCATTGATCAAGCATTCTCATTCCTTCTGAAAACACCTGATTAGCAACTCCTTCCATGGTTATTTGCACTTTTGTGATGTTAGGATTTTCAAACTTTTCAGAATCTCTTGAACCATCAGTGTAATCAGAGATGAAGAGAAGTAATAGTCCTTTTATGGACATTCGAGGAAAATTGATGTTCTCGTTGATCAGCGTTTCATTGGCCGTTACGTTGACAGTTTTGAAGTGATCTACACAGTCGTAATAGATGGAGAAACCTGAATTGTACTTGTTTGTTAGCGTATTGGCTAATCCCTTGTTAGTTACAGTGTCATATTCAAAACTGATATTTTCAAGTTTGGAATTCATGTTTGCAGTTGTGCTGGTAACGATGATCTCCTCCTTTGGTGCTAACGTAATCTCGATGATCACATCCTCTTGAATTGGAAACTTGTAAAATGGAGCATAGTTAAAAAATAGTTCAAAATCTAACAGTATCTTGTACTTGGTTCCAATCACTTTCTTCAGTGTTCTCATCGCTGGTTTCACCGGTAACGTCGGCTTCTGCCACACCTGATCTCAACTTTCTAAGATTTTCTGACTGAATACCTTGAAAAACCCTGTCGTTCCTTTCCTCCACTGTTAACCACAAATCTTTAAAAGTCGAATAATGACTGTATTCATTGAGATCAAATATCTGTTCCGTTCCCCACTTAATTACCATCTTGGATAACAGGTTTCTGCTGAGATTGTTAACCACGCTGTTCTTGGAATCACCAGAAATGGTGAAATCAGCTGACAGAAAAAGAGATCTGGGTACAAAGAACGTATTTTCTCTCAAAGCAGGTATTCTGATGTACAATGTTTCTTTTGGATTAGCAGAAGACGGATTGTGTGTAATGATGTGATGATTTCTCTCGGCCTTTAATCCGAGTGTAATCTTATGACTCCTTTCAGTGTTGAGCAGTACTCCAGTTGTCATTCTATTTAATTTACTTGAAAAATCAATCATTAATTTGACTTGAAAAATCAATGATTAATCTGATAATTTCATCTCTGACTTAACAGCTTTAACACCTTCTATTAAACCATAAATTATGGAGCTAAAAACAACAATCACTAGAATGACTAGATTTTCGGCCATGCATCCAACAACTGCACCAACTGATTTCAGGAGAAATGAGACAATAGAACCGATAATTCCCGGTAAAGCCGCAGCTGATTTCTTGGCCAGTTCTTTTAGCCATTCAGCTAACTTCTTGAGGCCTTCTTTCACTTTATCTGGAATTGATGGTGGCGTAGGAGTTGGTGGCGTAGGACTTGGTGGCGTAGGAGTTGGAGTTGGTGGTTTAGGTACAGGTTTCAAAGCATGACTGATACTAAGACCTAAAGTGG
The DNA here is from genome assembly GCF_910592395.1 of Lineus longissimus. NCBI lineage: Eukaryota > Metazoa > Nemertea > Pilidiophora > Heteronemertea > Lineidae > Lineus > Lineus longissimus. Next base: position 7,565,770 of record NC_088317.1, read on the forward strand.
TCAGTATCATAGTCACTGCAGCAACTATTGCAGCAATTGTAAGGCCTTCAACCTTAAAAAGTAACTTGATTCTGTCCTTGAGTGGAATCTTTGAATCTGGTCTTTTAACAAAATCTAACCAAAGTCTCTTCCATCTTTTAATTTGTGATTCATACTCATTGTTAAGGTAATCTAAGCTTCTTTTCTCTCTGTCCAATACATCCTTTATTTCTTGGTTCTGTTTCTTGGTCGTGTTGTTCATCAAGGAGTGAAATCTTACTGATGAGTCTTGCTCTCGTTTCAGCAGTCTTTTTCTCATTCAATCTTAATGTTCTAATTTCTCTCAAAGCGTTGTCTGTAAAACCTAATGCACTTAATTCTTGGTCAGTTGCATCTATCAACTTATCTATGGGTTTAGGTGAAGTGTTAATCTCATCAATTACTGTCTGTGTTTCAGGGGTTACAGATTGAGTTTCCCTTCTTGGTAAATGACCTTCCATGTTAGTAATTTCAGTTGCCTCTGTTGGGCCTGGTGGAATTAGTTCTTTCAAAAGTTTAATGAATGGTTTGCCATATTTATTTAAACTTGTTTCAGCATAGAATCTTCCATCTTTCTTAGTTAAGCGAATACCATAAGGTTCCCCATCATTGACCATCGTTCTTCTTGTGTCGGATTGTAGTACAGGTCTTGTGAAAAAAACATAATGTGTGGTGCAAGCTTACTCAAATTGTTCTTGTCATATTTCCATTCTGTTCCTCTCAATGCCTTATCAAGTCTATCCTCAATACCGAGGTATTTTAACTTCTCTTTTTCTAAATTAGGATTAGTAATTCTTGGGATATCTGGTGCATAGAATGACTTATCTGCAGTTAAGGTACTACTATCTGTGTTGTAAGTTGTGACATCATCATTCATTGGGGTTATTAATGATGTTTCAGCAGTACTACTGTTTGCTTCTGAAAAATTATCATTACGGGACTCATCCATTGGGATATCTTCTCCTCCTTCAGCCATTTACTTTACAGTAATAAGAATTAAATTGCCAACAACAGCATAGAGTAAAAACTTGATTGTTTCATGGGTATCATCAGATTTACTGATCACAGCAGTCTTACTGGACACATCAGTCTTACTGGTCTCATCAGTCTTACTGGTCTCATCAGTCTTACTGGGCACATCAGGCCTACCGGTTGCGTCAGTCTTACTTGTTACAGCAGTTTTACTGGACACATCAGTCTTCACATCTTTTGGTGTGGTAATATTAGTCTTAACCCTTATCTTCTTAGCAGTTTGACCTTGCATCAATGGAGGAGGGATAGTCTTTTCATTGTTAATGTCATTCTTACCAGGCTTCAAGTGTTTAGTTGCTACCAGAATATTATTGTTGTAATTCTTGATCTTACCGATCTTGAGTACCATGTCAGACCCTATGATGTACAGGCTTGGGGCAATTACATAGTCTTATCGTGTGTGAGTGTCCGACAGTGCTTTCTGGTATCTAGCAATTGAGGTAGGGATATCCACATGCTGTTCAATTGAATCACTTAGCAGCTTGATGAATTCCTTATGTGCGTCTAACTCTGTTCCTGGCTGTCCAGTAATCGGGGTTCTAGTGAGGGCCTGTGATCCCAGTATACAGTAAACATATGTTCTGATGGAATCATTCAATCTTTCTATCCCTGGATTCGAGAAACCTGAGGACTTAAGAGTCATGTATTGTTGGTATGTTTGACATGGTTTCTGTTCTATCACATCAAATACATTCTTGTGTCTCCTGACATGATCCTTGATGAAGATATCTGGGTACTTAAAATTAGACATCCCAGCGTCCCAATCAGATTTAAACATCGAGGGCATTCTATTCTCGTGAACTTGCATTAAGAAGAAATTGATTTTCGAATTATTGATGTAATAGCCAGGATCAGTTATGTTTGGATTGTAATCCGGTACACTCCAGGAAGTCCATCCGTAATTGTTTGCAAACACTGAAAAATCAAATTCGTCTTTTAAGCCAAACTCACTTAGTAACTCGCCTAGTTTCCTACGGTTAATGTTATTGTTTGATTCGTTGAAATTGCTTTATCCCAAAATGGGGATATCAAGGTTCTTCATAATTTTTCTGATTTGATAGTAAGTGTGGAACCTGTAAAATGATCTGATCATTTGATTGCTGCTGTTCAGGTGCTTGAGTAAATGCCACATCCAGTTGTCGCTAACCAGACGGCCATGTTAAACTGATTCTGGTAGAATGTCAGTGGGTTTTTTCAAGTCTAAGACAATCATCTCTGTTTTTCAATTTTAAAAACCCTGGCGTGATATCACTTTCTTGTACTTTGAAAAAGCTGTTAGCAGTAACATAGGCATCAAAGTGATAAAAGTCAAATGTAATGTTATCCTTATGCTTCATTGCCAATGGGTAATACATTTATTTTCCTTGAATTTTCCTTGAATTTTGGATAGGCCAAATGTTAGCAGATGGCAGCACTGGCGCAATTACTGTTAAATAGGCCTAACTGTCATTGATCCAAAGGCTGTATTCAATGGCCGAGTGGGTAAAGCATGGAGCTTCCACACCTGAGGTTAGGTGTTGGCGTGGGTCCGTTTCCCGGTGAAGGAAACATATGTGGAATGGTTTTATTTGTGGCTAATGGAGCGGGCTTAAACTTATCACGACGTGATAAGTTTTTATCCCAGTAAGATAAGTCTTTTTGGTTTAATTTTTTAATGTAACAATTGAATATTTAATTAGCAGAGGATATTTGAACCAACTTAAGTCAGTAATAGGGAAACTTGTCAGTTTTATCCATGTTCCGTTTTTGGTAGGTTTTGGCATGAAAACGAGGTTTTTTTCCAAATTCCCAAGAAAAGTCGTAGATAGTCGTACATGCGTTTACCTATTACTGCGGTTGTTCATTTTGATAGAAGCAGAAAAGGGAATTTCTTGACCCTTTCCCCAAAATACGAACTACTAAGATAGAAACCACCAAAGATCCCCTTAGATCCCCTCGTTTTCTTAACTTTCGAGCCCTATGAAGATGACCGATATTTTCTACACAGGGGCCTACTTAGGGTTGGGTTGTGTACATGGTGTAGTGTAAGTTGTATTAGACATTCCCATTTACGGCCGCTTGGGAAATTCACAGAACTGCACGTCAATATTAATTTTTACAAAACTGATACCGTCTCATAATCGCGACAACTTTTTAGTGAATCTGATTGCTTAAGGCTTACATGCCGGAAACAATAAACAACCAACAACGTAGATTTTAATCGCTTCGATGTGGACACAACGGCCGTCAACATCTTTCTGATGCTGGTACGTCACAAGCACAGCTATGATATGTTTCACGGTCACATGATGTGACGTCACCGTAGAATCTCATTTGTTCATGAATAGGCCTGCAAATTAATGACACGGACACTATATGATGAAATATTTCCTTTAATCAAATAATCCCGAACTACACCACTGTGAACAAGCTACAACTGCCGGAGTAATACCGTTTCAGTAACATGAATAATAACCACGCTTAATCTTTTCGAGCGGGTAGAGGTTGACCTATTGAACCACAGGTCTATTTGATTCCTTCGGGTACGTAACCATAGACTGTTCCCTTGTGACATCCTCTACTTCCGAGAACTACTTGATTGGCAATTCAAAATGGCTGCACCATAGCCCCTGCCAACCAAAGAAGTGATGAATTGAGAATACGTACTTTGCAAATCATGAAGTCACCCGTTTAGTCTTGTGAATCCCGTTCAACATCCGTTATTTCTCAGCTCCCATGCGTTCCTTATCAGTAAGTTAGTCGTCCACTGTAGACGCGGTACACCTCCTGTTCGTCCGCTGTATGTCAGGTAGTATAGTCCGGCCTCGAGCCACGCCCACCGGACATTAACGAACATGAACTGACACACACAGGAGGAGGAACGCACCAGTTTACCGAATAAAACACATGGCCAGCGCAAAAGAACCGTACAACCGGCGGACGCGATTATCCCGATTATCCCGAGTCCATTCCCAGTCTTGCGCATGCTCAAAACCTTCCACCCGATGGAGCGGATCTCGCCCGACCTTGCCTGACAAGAACGCATTCGTCGAACGATACACGAACAGGAAACACATACGAACGGTTAACAACGGATTGGACATTTAGCTCTGCGTGGGACGTCCGTTAACGCAATCCGGTAAGGTGTGATCGGCTGGCGCTGACATGGTCGATAAACGGAAGTGTTATGAATTGCTGAGCACAAGAATGGCGCCGTCGGTTGGGCACGTTATTGGATCAAAGTCAAAGTCAATACGTTCTCTAATTTCCTTGACTCCGACCCAAATAATCTCATGTTTGTGTGCTGCATCTTGTCCCACATAAGAATCGAACCCAATAGTGCAAAAGGTAAATACATAATCCTCCCAGAAATGAACTTCTTCATGCTGCAAATTGGCATGGCCACTTTCTCACAAACGAGCTTCACAATTAGGTGAGTCTGCAGATACATATATCAACCATTTTATATTCACTTACAGAAGAAATTCAATTTCAATTTGTTAAGAAAAAAGCAATATCACCAGCGTATATAGCTATCATGAAAGTTATTTGAGAAAATTATAATTACAACAGCAATACCGACATCCGCCACCATTTATGACATTGGGTTTGCTTAAATATGACAAAATCACAGCCGGACCGGTACATGTAGATGTATTACACCTTGAGGTAAGGTACAATGGGGGTCACTGTAAACCTTTTTTAACTAAAACTTTGGTTGCACAAGAGCTTTCTCGGCAGATTCATTAAAACTTGCCTGGATCTTGCAGTGGCACATTTTCCAATAATAATGCCTGTTATCCAGGGCAAAAAACAATGCGTCTGAGAGACTGTGCAAGACTTGTGGTCAGGGTCTACAATTACCTTGTGGGTTTGAGATATTCGTAGCCCTTGACCGTAATTTTTAATTGAGGAATAAAAATATTTTTATGACCATTACTGGTAATTGCAATATTATTCAAATCCAGTTCTACATTGAGTTTTTGCTGCTATTAGTACATTATTTTTAGAATCTTCATTAATTTGCGAGGAAGTAGATGACCTGTGCTACTCTTTGACAAATAATTGTAATGCAATGTACCATGAATATGCGGCTTATTATAAACCGCGAGATGCGGAATGCCAAATCGCGAGATGCCAACCTCGGTGAGAGTACCATGCGCCCCAGGATGTATTGCAAATATGGAACTTGAAAAGACGAGCATTCATGGGACCGAAGCTGTAGTAGGGAACTATCCTTGTTTTTATTGGCCCATTGAAGTAGACTCCGCTGTGCGATGTGTGGAATTTAACCTAATTTATAGCCTGGTTTTGATGGTCAGACTATCCGCGCTATTTTAAGGGATGACCAGACGTTCACCAAGTGCATGCACTGTGTTATCAGTCAATCAGGTGTATGGTGACTAGTGCCGTCAGGCGGGAAAATAATCTTGATACATGCAGCATCCTGAACCTCGTGGTATTTTACTCACAGTATATCTTGCTAAATTTCAAAAATGTTGTGATCAAGATGAACATGCCGTTGCATGTAGCCTTTGTATTGTCTTCGGCCCTACTATCATTGGATGGAGAAGGTGACAGCAGCATCAGAAATGGTGATTGATTTTCACTGTCCAGGGAAGTGGAAAATCTTGTGGCGGAAAATAATGATTACTCATCTCGCGATTTCTCATCTCGCGGTTTATAATAAGCCTGGATATACAATTACTCCATTTTACCTTATTTTGTAGCAAACTGCTTTAGGTCCCTGCGTCAGTGTTGTGACGCCATCACCGGTCACAAAGCATTTTAAGTGTTGTGTTTCCCCGCGGAGTTGTTTAAATTCAATCTTAGCCCATAGCCGTATTGCTCAATCGGCGTTAGTAGTAACGTTGGCATTAAGTACTAACGCTACTTCCGCTGGTCCTTGCAAACAAACACCGGTTGCGCACTTGCTCCAGATACGGAGAGAAGAGGTAAAATATTAATGAAATACGCTACATATTTACATACCGTCACCGTCACCGTCACCAGCACCAGCACCGCAACCATCACATAGTTATTACATAGTAAGCTGAATGCCTCCAATCATAAAAAAACGCACCAGTTCCAAAGCTTAAAAGTCTATTTACAACAGAATCCACAACCGCTTTTTTACCAATCCAGATCTTCAGTTAAAGAGCAGAAAAGAGTTTCCTATTGCATTCAGTGGCGATCTGGAATTATGTCCCAACTGAATCCGTCGTCTTGGATGAACCTTGGATGTAGATGCATGTGGAGATCGCACACCGGCGAGATTAACCTCTCTCCAAGTTCGGATGTTGTACAGCAACATTTCGGAGGCTCTCCATGCCGTTGGCACGTCAGGGCCTTGATCACAAGATTGTATTGGGGATAGTGGCGACACGTGCACGGTAGATGATCGCGACAGTCGACATCAAGGTGTTCAATATGTGTGACAACATCAATATGGGCCTGATCGCTATGAATGATGCGATCTTCATAATCTTTTGCATCAATTTGAGGTTCATCGTGATGTTCAACATCAACGTCGTGTTCCGTGACATGATGCGCAACATCCACATTGGGTTGCTCATATCTGTGCTCTATGACGTCTACACGAGGCTCTGGCTGGTAACTGTGTTGCACTAAATCTACATGGGACTCCGATTCGTATCTGTGTTCTATTATATCCAGCTGAGGCTCTTGTTCGTATCTGTGCTTAATGAAATTAACATGAAGTTCATCAGTGTGAGGTACAACGTCCATGCTTACAACATCATCAACATGGGGTTTGTCAATGTATTTTACCTTGTCAACACACTCATTCACATCAACATGTGGTTCTTTATTGTAATGTACAATGTCCATGTGCTCTACCACATCGGTATGTGGTTCCTCAATGTAATGTACAATGTTCACGTGCTCAACCACATCGATATGTGGTTCCCTAATGTAATGCACGATGTCCACATGCTCTACCACATCGGTATGTGGTTCCTCAATGTAATGCACAATGTCCACAGGCTCTACCACATCAGTATGGGGCTCTTGTAGACGAAGTATCTCATCCACCTGCTCAATTACATCAACACGGGGCTCTTCAACGATCTGAACAACGTCTACGTGTGATTCGTATCGGTGCTCTAAGACAACAACGTTGGGGTCTGGCTCGCATCGGTGCTCTACGACATCAACGTGCTGTTCTGGTTCGCACCTGTTCTGTATGACATCCCCGAGAGCCTCTAGCTCGTATCGGTGCTCTACGACACCCGCATGAGGTTCTGGTTCGTATCGGTGCTCTATGACCTCACCGTGAGGCTCTGGCTCGTATCTGTGCTCTACGACATCCACGTGTTGCTCTGGCTCGTATCTATGCTCTACGACATCAACATGCGCCTCCGGTTCGTATCTGTGCTCTACGACATCTACATGCGGCTCTGGTTCGTATCGGTGCTCTATGAACTCACCGTGAGGCTCTGGCTCGTATATGTGCTCTACGACATCAACGTGTTGCTCTGGCTCGTATCTGTGCTCTATGACATCAACATGCGGCTCTTGTTCGTATCCGTGCTCAATGACATCCACGTGAAGCTCTGGCTCGTATCTGTGTTCTACGACATCAACATGCGGCTCTGGTTCGTATCTGTGCTCAATGAAATCCTCGTGAGGCTCTTGCTCGTATCTGTGCTCTATGACATCAACATGCAGATCTGGTTCGTATCCGTGCTCTATGACATCCACGTAAAGCTCTGGCTCGTATCTGTGTTCTACGACATCAACATGCGGCTCTGGTTCGTATCTGTGCTCAATGAAATCCTCGTGAGGCTCTTGCTCGTATATGTGCCCTATGACATCAACATGCCGCTCTGGTTCGTATCCGTGTTCTATGACATCCACGTCAAGCTCTGGCTCGTATCTGTGCTCTACGACATCAACATGAGCCTCTGGTTCGTATCTGTGCTCTACGATATCAAAAAGCGGCTCTGGTTCGTATCCGTGCTCTATGACATCTACGTGAGGCTCTGGCTCATATCTGTGCTCTACGACATCAACAGGCGGCTCTGGTTCGTATCCGTGCTCTATGGAATCCACGTGAGGCTCTGGCTCGTATATGTGCTCTATGACATCAACATGCGGCTCTGGCTCATATCTGTGCTCTACGACATCAACAGGCGGCTCTGGTTCGTATCCGTGCTCTATGGCATCCACATGAGGCTCTGGCTCGTATATGTGCTCTATGAGATCAACATGAGGCTCTGGTTCGTATCTGTGATCCATGGCATCCACGTGAGGCCCTGGCTCATATCTGTGCTCTACGACATCAACATGCGGCTCTGGTTCGTATCTGTGCTCAATGAGACCCACGTTAGGGTCTGGCTCGTATCTGTGCTCTATGACATCAACATGCGGTTCTGGTTCGTAGCTGTGCTCTATGACATCAACGTTAGATTCTGGCTCGTATTCGTGCTCTATCACATCCGCGTGAGCCTCTTGCTCATATATGTGCTCTACGACATGCATATGAGGCTCTGGTTCGTATTTCTGCTCTATGACATCCACGAGAGGCTTTGGCTCATATCTGTACTCTATTACATCCACATAAGGCTCTGGTTCGTACTGGTGCTCTATGACATCCACGTGAGGCTCCGGTTCGCATCGGTGCTCTAAGAAATGACCGTGAGGCCCTGTTTCGTATTTGTGTTCTATGACATCCTCGTGAGGCTCTGGCTCATATCTGTGCTCCATTGCATCTGCATGAGGCTCTGGCTTGTTCCTGCGCTGTATGAGATCCACATGCGGCTCTTGTTCGTATCTGTGCACTATGACATCCACTTGAGGCCCTGGCCTGTATCTGTGCTCTTTGAAATCCACATGAGGCTCTTGTTCGTACCTGTGCTCTATGACATCCACTTGAACCTCTGGCTCGTATCTGTGCTCTATGACATCCACATGAGGCTCTTGTTCGCATTGATACTCTATGACATCCACGTGAGGCTCTGGCTCGTACCTGCGCTCTATGAGATCCACATGCGGCTCTGGTTCGTATCCCTGCCCTATGACATCCACATGAGACTCTGGCTCGTATCTGTGCTCTCTGACATCAACATGCGGCTCTGGCTCGTATCCCTGCCCTATGACATCCACATGAGACTCTGGCTCGTATTTGTGCTCAGTAATATCCACGGGAGGCTCTGGCTCGTATCTGTGCTTTATGACATTCCCATAGGGTTCTGGTTTATATCGGTGCTCTATGACGTCAACATGGAGCTCTGGCTCGTATCTATGCTCTATGATATCCACATGTGGCTCTGGCTCGTATCTATGCTCTATGATATCCACATGGCGCTCTGGCTCGTATCTATGCTCTATGATATCCACATTGGGCTCTGGTTCGTTTTGATGCTCAAAGACATCCACATGGGGCCCGGGCTCGTATTGACGCTCTATGATATTGAAATGGGACTCTGGCTCGTATCGACGCCCTACGACATCCACATGTGGCTCAGACTTGTATCGACCCTTAATGATATCCATATGCTTCTCTGGCTCGTATCGGTGCTCTATGACATCCACATGCGGCTCTGGCTCGTATCGATGCCCTATGATATCCCCATGCGGCTCTGGCTCGTATCGATATTCTATGATATCCACATGGGTCTTTGGCTCGTATCGCTGCTCTATTACTTCCACATGTGGCTCTTGCTCGTAATGGTGCTCTAAGACATCATCGTGTGAATTTGGCTTGTATTGATGCTCTATGATATCAACATGGGGCTCTGGCTCGTATCGATGCTCTATGATATCCACATGTGGCTCTGGCTCGTATCGATGCTCTATGGCATCCACATAGGAATCTGGTTTGTATCGATGCTCTATGACATCCACATGCGGAACTGGCTCGTATCTGTGCTCTGTGACATCTACATGCCGCTCTGGTTCGTATCTGTGCTCTACGACATCTGCATGCGGTTTTCGTTCGTGTCCGTGATCTATGACATCCACGTAGAGTTCTGGTTCGTATCTGTTCTCTATGACATCAACGTCAGGCTCTGATTTGTTAGTGTGATGAACGTCATCCATGCGAGGCTCTTGTTCATATCTGTGTTGCAGAAGATCTACATGAGGCTTTGGCTCATGCGTGAGACGGGCGGCATCAACATGAATTTCCGGCTCAAGTTGGTGATGAATAATATCAACGTGTAACTTGGATTTATACCTATGATTATGGCCTGGTGTTCTGTAATCAATCACATTTATATGTCCAACCTGGTGATGGTCTGGTTCATGGTGCCTATCACTGAGAGTCAGGGATGCGGTTGAAACTGAAAGTTCATCATCACACCTTTTGCACCATTCGGAGTGAATAGGACAGCCAAGACACGCCTTGACATCTCTCGTACCGCACAGAAGGTGGCATCGACATCCACTTGTCCCAAGCCCGTGTTCCGAACAAAATGGTGAGAAGATGTGGCTGGAGCAATTACATACCTCCCCTTTAAATGGGCTTGGCGGCAGGACCTCAGAAACAGTGATAATGCACTCGGAATCTATGGCATCCTTCTTCCCGAGAACTACCTCGTTGTAGTGGGCTAGCCAGGCGCCGTGTAACATACAGTTCGGCGAGATAACGATATCTTCGCACTCCGCGTGCAGATTAATTCTCGTGCAGCTACAGGAGGTGCAATCGACGCCATGCTGATGGCACAGTGGTGATAGGACCTTCTCACAATGAGGATCACCATAAGCGCTGGTTTGGTTGCAATTGCAGGGTAGTTTGTTCGGTAATATTTCGGACGGGTGCAAGTCTATGTGTTGGCTGAATCTTCGCCTCTTGCCTGCCTGTTTGCTCCTTTCTTGCTCTTCTCTTTCTTCAGTCAATTGTCTTCTCTCCTCCCTCTCCTCCCTCTCCTCAGCTCTGTCCTGATCACTGATGCTAGCTTTAGTGATAGAGCTCCGGTGCAAGTGCTTGTGAAGATCACACACAGGAGATATTATCGTCTCGCCACGATTATCAGTCCTGCAACAGCACTCTGGTGGTGCTCCGTGTAGTGAACACCGGCTTGACTTAATGACGATATCCCCAACCGGATACCTAATGCAGGTACATTCTCTATCATCAATGACTCCTACATGTATGTGAATATGGTACCACTGCTGATGAAAACGACAGTTTGGGCTAGGTCTAACCTGGAATGTTACGGGATCCTCTAAACAAGAACATCCTCCACAACTAGTACCGTGGTCTGTGCAATATGGAGAGTATATTCTTCCCAAGTTTTCGTCATCGGCACAACTGCAGTGGTCTTTTTTATGTTTTCGTCCAAACATTGACTTCAATGAGTTCATGGTATCGTGAAAGGGAGCCTTCTTGCCGTCACCATTAGAGTAACTGTCGCTCTGCCAAGACGGAGTTGTGTTACTCTCAGTGGAGGAGTCATGATGGTTTTTTGTTTTCTTTAACAATGACTTAAGTTTGTCCATATTTGTTTAAGATATCAAAAAGGCCTATGTTCCTCTTTGATACTGAATTATCCACCAAATGTTATATTTGTCATCTTCACGCGTGACTTGACTTGTGACTTGAACATACCTTGAAATGTATTGCAGTCATTTTGTAGCACAGATGTTCAGCTTATTCATACATGTATCCAACTCCGGCTTGTGATCCAAATCACATATCCTACCATATGTCCTGACAATGCGAGTGAGAAGAAAGAACTCCCGGATTCCCGATCCGAATTTTAGCACCAAGAGTATGTTTTGTCATTTGGTTAGCATATACACACGAAGATGTGAAGATTTTTGCTTGAGAGTTTGATGGTGGTAGCCCTCCGTTATAGGTATCCTCCCTGATTTGGTTGTATGGCTCACTGTTCTTCTGCAAATCAACAGGGTTGGCTTCAATCTCGAGTGCACATGAAAGGCTCTTGATCAAACCACCTGTATTTTAATCCGACTGCATGAAGTTATATTCATACAGGTTTGCACATGTAGATGTATACGAGTGTACGAATAGCTCGGAATTCAAAATGCAGGAATTCAAGAGTGTGTTTCAGGCTGTTGAAAGGGTTGCCTGGGTTACATCGATCTAAATAGGCGTAGTGCTGGACAATGATACTATTAGTACAGCTGACTGGCAGTTGTATTGTTTCAATGATGAATAAACTTATTAAATCCTTTTTCTGAAAATGAGTTGTTTAAAAAAGGAAAATTCGTGACTATTTGTTCTACAATTCTTCATGAAACGAGAGTATATTTGTTACACCTCAAAATTTTGAATAATCACACCGTGCACTGACATGACTGATTAGCGTCGCGGCAAAATAACGACTGAGGATTCCACACATGAGACAAGCAAGTCTTGGAGATAACTTTGGTTCGGGTTCGTATATAATATTTGTATCCTCTTGAGAGACGCTACAGTAATAGGTTATACTGTAATCGTATTGTATATAAGTATATTATACCCTTAACCTAAACCTGTTAAGGGACACGCAGACTATATGCTGGACGAAGATGGGTACAGGTAGGGGGCCGCATTGCCCGGGTCATTGCCCGACGCACTGCAGTAGGCCAATAACCTCTTGATTGGAGGCGTCTTTGGTGCAGTGGCGCTGTACGCGTATTTGGTGTAGTGGCGCAATGCGCATGTTTTGCTGCAGTGGCGCAGTGCCCATATTTGGTGTAGTGGCGCAATGCGCATGCTTTTCTGCAGTCGCGCAATGCAGTCCATTCCCTGCACCCTTATTGGTTGGTTTCTGTTTATAGACTGTTACTTCCTTGACGGAGGGAGAGTTCCAGTGTAACTCCGTCAAGAGTAACAATGTAAGGTATCTAAAATAAAGTACGTACGTACGTAACCCATTCTCGTGTTGAAGGTCTTCTCTCTAGATCCCGGAGTTAGTTCCCCCAGGGCCGTAACCCCCAGAATGAGCTGCAGGGTCGACATAAGTTAACACTGGTGGAGATTGCAACAGTTAGAGGATGAATGGAATCACGAGAAGGACCTCGAATGTTTGGTTTTGGAGTGAAATTTTGACGATGTTTCAACGATTATAAGTCCAAGCATCTTCGACCGAAGTTGCGGAGAGAGCGGAACGATTAATTGGTGAACTGGAAGAACTTCGAGTAGCTTCTGAATTGCAACGTGTTTCATTTGACAAATACCGGCATTCTGCAGAAGCACAGTCTCGAGATGTAGCGAATTCACTCAAAGGCATATTCGAGACAGGAAGTGAACAAATTAAGAGACTTCTGGAAGACATGGAAAATCGCTGCGGAAGACTTTCGAGCGATCGCACGCACACCACGTAGAGTAAGGATAACCTTTTCAAACTTAAAGGTCTAACGTCTCTGAAGCCAACCATTTCAATGGCACAGGCGATGCAACTGCCTGGATAAAGAATTTCGAGCATTTCACGACGCTACTAAATTGGACTGATAAGGAACGAATAACTGGTTTTCCTCTGTTCTTGCGGGCAGTGGCCCTCTCTTGGTACTAGGGCCTTCCAACGGAAATGAAGGACACTTGGACGCATCATAAAGATGCGTTTGCGATACGTTACGAAGGAGAAGGTCAGAAGTGGGTAAAGGCGCGAGAACTACAGAATAGGAAACTCCTTCCGTGTGAATCTTAAGATAGCTGCACCGTCCGACGATATTCGTCAATGGAGTCGTGATTTAGATCTGCCCGATCTCATTTTGCTGGGAGCCTTCATTGAGGGTCTGCCACAATATATCCGTCAAATCGTGTGGCAAGGAATGCCAGACAATGGAGTCGTGATTTAGATATGCCCGATCTCATTTTGCTGGGAGCCTACATTGAGGGTCTGCCACAACAGATCCGTCAAATCGTGTGGCAAGGAATGCCAGAATCGTTCGAACAGGCAGAAAAGGCTGCTTCAGAACGCTGTGAATATGTTGAAGCTAGAGGGAGTCAAAGGCTACACTCTTGCCCATTTTGAACCACACCAAGTGTCCAAGTCAGTACAGGATGGAATGGAGAAGACTGCCTTCTCTGCAGAATGTTGGAGGAACCACCTAACAAAGACAGGGGACGAACCAACACGAGACCAGATTATGTGCGACCTGATGCCCCAGGAAGTTCTCAACGCGACAGTAGGGGTGCATCGTGTGTCAAATGTGTGGTCATGTGAATGTAGGCTGAAAAATGTTCAATGTCATCAGTATGGGCAGTGGAGACATGTCCGATCACGGTGTCCTCAGATAGACAAGTCCAGTGATTCCAGGTCGAACGAGCCTAGAGCGCTGGAAATGAGAGCTAGCAACATGCCCAATAGGGTTCCGGTCGGCAGTAGTGGCAAAATATGTCGGACCCAGGAGTGCCCGCAGATGTATCAGAACAAGGACAGTGTAAGGATCCAAGGACGTTACATAAGGTAACGTTGAATATCGGACTGACAGGACCGCCAGTCACTCCCAATTTACGTGGAAAAAAGTCTGACATTCCTCACCGCGACAATAGGGCCATTAAGACGGCAGGCGAAAAAACCACATTCGGATCGGATCCGGATTCGATCCGATCGAACCACATTCGGGACAGGCGAAAAACCCACATTCGGATCGGATCCGGATGCGATCCGATCGAACCACATTCGGGTATCACAAATTGGGCGCATTAAGACGATCAGCGCAATCCGGTCTCATCTGGACGCATTTCTGTAGATGTGGAACTCTCCATTACCTGTTGCGTGTGGAGGTGTAAAAATACGTTAGTGCGCATGCGCCCAAGTAAAATGAATCCGGATTCGGTATCCATTTCGGTTTAGACGACACTTTTGATCCGGATGCATCAAGATTATAAACTACCTCGATCAATGTTTTTTTTTAATCCGAATGGGACCACATTGATATGGATCATTTTGCATTTAGACGAGAAAAATTTAGACCACATTCGGATTCAATCGGATCGAATGTGGCTTTTTTCATGTCGTCTGAATGGCCCTATTGTAAAGACAAGGAAACACAAACGAAAGAAAACGAACCTGTCAAGGAGAGAAATTCCATCCGATTCGAGACTCAATGACCTGAAATGCTCACCAACAATCGCAAATTTAGATTGCAAGACAATTCCGTTGAAAATCGGGGACAACACTGTAGACACGCTTTTGGACTCGGGTGCATCGGTATCGGTATGAAGTTTTGATTTTTTTCAAACATTTGCAAGGGCCATTCAATTAACAGGAATCTCAGGGTACTTTGGGATGTGATATCACCCTAACGGGGGAAAAATTACTCCGTTGGGATCGGTCAAATTGCAGATGTTGCAAATTACTAGATAAAAACATCACTCAACGGATTGAAATTCTGAAAGGTATTACCCAACTTTTAATTTTGAGACTGGATTTTTTTACTACAAATGGCATTATTCTAAATTTGAAAAATAACACCTTGCAAATGGATGACATTATCATACCTATAGACACTGATGCCAAATTTGTGGCACGAATACGATTATTATGTCAAAATACTGTATTTACAGCTAGTAAAAGGCTGAAGGCCAAGCAGGAGATCCACACAACAATTTGTTTCAGAATCATGGGCTCTTTGGAGCCCACAGTATTGGTATCGTTAAACGCCGGGTATGTCCTATAAAAGTTTTAAATTCCTCAAATGCACCGATTCGAGTATTCAAAGGCGCACATCTTGCTAAGTCCACTGTTGATCTTGACGCAAAGATACCTGACCAAGAGTTCATGTCTGCAGATGATTTAGGCATTGGCACTGAACCAAATACACCATTGTTGTGACATTCAAAAGACTTGGTTGAAAAATCATCATTAACTGATGTTGATAAAGACGAATTAGAAGCTTTGGTCTGACAATATTCAAACATTTTTGTTGAAAATATTTTAGACGAGGCTCTTGCCACATGTCATCATCAATGGACTTGAAGCAGCATTTCGTCCTGGCCATGTTGATGCTGGGCCACTTCCAGTCCTCGATGAAGATGCTGAAGAGAATGGCATTGGATTCAGAGATCTTCTCTCGGACGAAGTGGAAGGTTAGATTCCTAGCGCTAGCACCAACATGATCATGGTGTAATGAACCTACAAATCTGTGACTAACAGCTAACTTTAATCATCTCTGTAGTGGACTCCCATAGAACAACCCTAGAGACTGATGGACCGACCATTTAGATCCTCATTTGTTAAATATCAAAGAAAATTATGTCTACTTAGCCAAACTCAATACAGTGAAGAAAAAAAATTAAAATTGGTCTACAAAGGTTTTTTTATTGGGCGACCTGTACAACTTTTTGTACGTGGCCTTTAAATTCAGAAATGATTAAAGCTCAATACCAAAGTAAAATCGGACTTAAGACATCACTTTTGTGGACCAGCTCACTTCATTATTATGACGGTCACATGGCTGCACATCAAAATTATGTGATAAAATCTGCTTTCTGATTGGTTTACCAAGACAAAGGCCTATAAGTTCAAAGCCCATGACTAGGAGTTGGCCATGAAGCCTAGATCCCTGTTGAGGCCATTGTCTTTACAATTAAATTTAGAAATGTATTTTTGCATTGTTCACAAATTCTCCTTTGCCTAATGTTTGGGAGCTGTACTTGTGGTATCAAAACACGCATGTCATTGCAGGAATGGCTATTTTGGTTGAAGTGTTAACCAACTGGCAAAAACAAGTTTGGCCGGTTTATTGTTTGCCGTGTCCATTCAAACGTGACCGGATTATCTGGCACGTTTCTCCGATTTATCATATACCCTATGTGCACTGATCCGGCAGACAAGACATCGGAAAAACAAAAAATAACCCAAAAAATTCATTCAGACTTCACCAAATTCAAGGACAGTGTACAAAAGACCTACTTTTATAAGATAACACCGAACTCACCTCACCTGATATCATTGAAGAGTGTATTTTGAGAAAGATTTGCGAACAATGCAGGAAAGAAATATCGCATGGCTGAGAGTGCAGTCCGCCCATGCAGTAATGATATCCAGACTGCACGAGAAATTTAGTTCGGTCAGGACCCTACGCTTATGGCAGGCGGAAAGTCCAGTTATTCAATAAACTAAGTTTATTCGCAGTAAACTAGGTTTATTCGTGAAGAAACTTAGTTTTTTGCAAAAAACTTAGCTTATTCACCAATAAACCAAGTTGTTTGCAAAAAACCTAGTTTATTCGAAAAAACTTAGTTTTTTGCAAAAAACTTAGTTTATTGACCACAAGTATCCGTTTGTTCCCTGATGCTAAATAAACCTAGTTTATTCGCCGAAAAGCATAGGTTGTGGACAAAGAAACTAAGTTTATTGAATGACAGGACATTCCGCCTGCCATACCAATAAACCTAGTTTATTTAATTAACTTGACATTTCGCGGCAATAAACCTAGTTTATTCGTGAAGAAACTTAGTTTGTTGACCAATAGTAGGGGTTACCCAATAAACTAAGTTCTTTTTATGAGGCGGAATGTCCATTTATTCAAATAAGCCTAGTTTCTTTCGAATAAACTAGTTTTTTTGCAAACAACTTGGTTTATTGCTGAATAAACTAAGTTTTTTGCAAAAAAGCTAAGTTTCTTCACGAATAAACTAGGTTTATTGCCGCGAAATGTCCAGTTAATCAAATAAACTAGGTTTATTGAATAACTCGACATTCTGCCTGCCATAAGCATCGGGGGACAAACTTATACTTTTGGTCAATAAACTAAGTTTTTTGCAAAAAACTAAGTTTCTTTCGAATAAACTAGTTTTTTTGCAAACAACTTGGTTTATTGGTGCAAAAAACTAAGTTTCTTCACCAATAAACCTAGTTTATTCGCGAATAAACCTAGTTTTTTGCGAATAAACTTAGTTTATTGAATAACTGGACATTCCGCCTGCCATAACGCTGTTGAAATACGATTATCTTTTGGCTGTATAGAAAACAGCAAAATGACGAAATGGCGAAATGGCGAAATGACGAAACGAAATGATCGATTAGTTGTGCATGTATCCACAAAGTAGAATACATCCAGTCAATATCGTCACGTAGAGAGTAAGACTCCTGGGGACGAGGTTGGAATACTGTGACTCATGGACTGGTAAAGATTCGCTGAATCTGCGCAGGGAATCGAGACCACTCATGCACTGCCAACACAATGGTGCGGTTTATAATTTTGTTTTCCTACGATTTCCGAGGCGAGGAGCAATCGCCTGAGCCTGTTAATGTTAAACTCATAGAGCCTATGCCTATTAGGGCATCATGAATGAATTTTTAGGATTCAGCATCCCCGTTATCATCGTTGCCTGGTAGGCCTAACGCTACTGTGCATGTTCATGTGTTGGCATGGCCGGCCGGCCCGCGGATGCGGTGTCTGCAAATCGCATACTTTCATCCCATGCATGCATGTAGGCTTAGTGTTTTGGTCAGTAAAAACGCACTAACGCTAGCTGCAGGTGGTTAATTGGGTCAACCCCGTGTGGCGGACTAACGTTACTGGTTACAGCTAGATTCATGCATGATGGGGGGGGGGGGGGGCTGATCATATTTGGGGCCTAGCCGATATCACTTCCTTCACGTCACATTCCCTGTATGGATTCATCGAATCTCTACAGCACATTCCAGATACAACTAATCGATCATTTCGTTTCGTCATTTCGCCATTTCGTCATTTTGCTGTTTTGATACAGCCTTCTCTTTTGCAACACGTTCATTGTTGCTATTTCTGACCTCATCAATTGAGGATTTTGTGTGGTCGCGACGTCATCACATCGCCGTCAACTAAAAATGACAAAAATTCGGAATTCCAACGCAATAATGTAGAAAAGGGACGACAATGAAAATGACGGAAAAGTCGACGGTCTTTCAACTGTGAGAGGCTACACACCACTAAAAGATTTTAAGCCATTTTCCTTTAGGCATCAACTGCAATATTTTTTTCCCGATATCTCACTCGAACCTAATATTTGCAGGACAGAAAGACTTCACCAAGGGCATACATCCATAGCATTTTTGACAGGTCATCACCATGACAATTTCAGGGTGGGGGGGGGGGGGGATGGTCTGAAGTTTTAGGGGCCGTTTTTGTCCTAATTCCATCAAGTTTCGCGGCTCAGCGGGTTAATTGGATCCCCAAATCCACGCCGGTAAACATATGATGCTCAAAGTTAATCAGAATGTTCGCCGGAAACAACTTTAATTCATGATATCAGAGAACTACTTTCTGATTGCACAGATAGCACCCCTACTGGACAGTGAGACCACGCATTGATTTTCTAAGGCTGAAGTTACATAGACCTCACGTTTCATCGACTCACGACTCATTTGTCACTTGTCATTCGTGAGCTGATGAATGGACATTGGAAAACCTATTGACCTGTTCTCATTGAAGTGAATTTTGTAAGTTTTGCCCGCATTCGTCGCCTCACGTCATTTCATGTCATTTCACGCGTGAGGCGATGAACGGACATGTTCATTCTTTGTGAAATGAGCTGGCAAAGAAAGTGGACGCCCATGTGCATTTGTAGTGATATCGCCTTCGAAACTGTGAGTATAGCTACTTTTCGGCATTTTCATTAGTTTACACATTAATACAATAGCTAATTTCGATTGGAAATGAGAAACAAAAAATGCAAAAATGCAGCACTTTTATGTACCACATCGTTCTCGTCCGTCGCCTCCGCTTTCGTTTTCTCTTCTCCATCAGGAGCAGCATGGCTGCCATCTCTTCTTCTTCTGAGTCCATGTGCGTCGCCTAGAAAATCCAAGTGACAAATGAACGAGCGAAAAATGATCTGTATGTAAACCGCCGCGGTCACTCGTGACAAATGAGGAGTGACACGTGAAAATGAGCCGTGAGTCGATGAAAAATGTGGCGTGAGTAGCTCATTCCTATGTAACATCAGCCTAAAGTACTGCTTTCCTATGCGATCTAAGCTGATTGGTCAATTAGTGATGCGGAGCCCAGATTCTGGATTGCACGAGAAATGATCTCGAGCATTCTCGTGCAATTAAATATTGTCATTAAACGTTTGTATTGCACGCTCAGGTCATGCGACTAATTGTTCATGCATCTTTCGCACATTTCTCTCAAAATAAAGTCTACAAAGTTACGAAGAGCAGTGGGGTTTGCGTTGTCTTATAAAAGCCGGTCCCTGGAGCACTGTCCGTAATTTTAGTTGAATTTGAATGGATTTTTTGTTATATAGTAGTATGGACCCCGTGTTTTCCATCGAGGCGTACCCCATAACGCGCCCCCGTAGACGAGGCAAGAGGTGAAGGTCACGGTAGACCATGCGGGTCGCCTCAGGAGAAAGGAATCGCAAACATAACAGTATGCACTGCGTTGTATCGTTAGTTTACCTGTACTTGTGAATGAGCAACAAATAAACGACTAAAGACAAACATAACATGCCCAATGTGGATTAACCCGATTTTTGCCGACTATTCCGTTCCGTACATCTTCGACAATGAAATGCGGTCGCTGCGCACATCGATGCATTGTAACTATACACAACATGTAGTGAATGCACAAGCCACAATACAGCACATGGTAATGGCCCCGGCGCACACAAAAATGATGTACTACATATATGTACATTAAACAACCGATCTTAGACATTCCTCACGGTTCCAAAATGGCATTTTTTCACAAGGAAGCGATGATACTGCTGACATTGTCCTTGTCGTACCATCACATTTATCAGACATACATTACATGTATCTTATGATCGATTCACACTGCTCGACGATCAACCTCATACACCAGTCCACATCTGCATGTTATCATCCTTCGATTTCACATTCGATTCGATACTAACTTGATGACCGACATCATCAACGTCCACTCCCAACACTTGACTTCAACTTTGCTTCCATAGCCATATACTTGACGATCAACTACAACATTGTCTCCATACTTGACGATCAACACAATCCACTTCGACTTGCTTCCACTTGACAATTAACACCATCAACCTTCTTCTCATACTTGACGAGCAGCACTTCCCCTAGATGTTAATCTCAGAACACTCTGAAATTCTCAAGATCTGTAATTATAATAAATATACCTCATAATACTTTTGACATTATACAAACACTTATTGACTCTTAATCATGGCGGCTGCTGTTCGACAAATCGATTTTCTACCTCCACCGTACAGTAGCGAAGTCATAAGTCAAGATAAGCGCAGGGCTAATTTTTTATCCTTTCTCGGTTACTTACAGGCTCAATACCTTGCTGCCCCTGCCGATGCCGTGGAGATGGCCCATGGCATCAACCTCTTCCGGTTGACCTTGGTCGATGAGGCCCGGTTGTAGATTCAGGATAAGATCTTCGCAAATATCAACGAAATGCGGGACAGGTTAATTCATACATAGGTTCAGTGCAACCCACTCTGTCTTCGCCAATGTCAAACTTTTCGATAGCTTCACTTTACAAGCTTGGCGATAGCGCCGAGCAACACCTGGGCAAGATAAGAATTGCGGCCTAGCGCATAAACTATGGGGAGGAGCAGGTTAAAAATAAATTTCTCCAATCCCTGCCACAAAAGTCCCAGGCTGCAGTAATTATGTCGGCCCCCGCTGATGCCAATGCCAATATCTTGGCTGAGCACGCACAGCGTTATCTAGATGTTGTCGATTCATCCACATCATCTGTTACTTTTCAGGTTCCTTCTGAATCTGCTGTTCATTATTCCTCAGCTATTTTTGATGCACTTCAACAAATCAAGGACCTCAGTGAGGAGGTACGGCCCCATGAAGATTTCTCAGCAGCAAAGTGTCCACCACACGCCTCAGACAGCGGCCACAGACAATCAAATGATCACGGTAGAAGTGGTAATGCCCCCAGGTCCCCGTCTCCATTCCGTCACATTGCCCGCTCAGACGCGCGTGGCCGCCAGCGGTCTCAGAGCCCTCGGAGGGACAATCGCAAGGCCCCTTGTCATTTTTGTAGTCGTCCCGCTCACTGCTGGCGCCGATGCCATACCATGCAACGGCAGATTGAGTGTGGTCGTCTGCGCCAGATTTTCAGCCTGCACCGCCACCTTCCAACCGGTCCTACGACGGGCAGAGCCAGCTATTTTCTCAGTATGGTGGTTCCCAATCGTATACACGTCGCCCAACGCAGCCTTATAGAGGCAACTTTCCACAGCAATATGGTAGTCAACCGTCTTATCCTCCACAAAATCACCAGTATGGCGGGTATTCCCAAGGGTCCTCGTAACAGAATGTTTAGACGCGGGTCAGACAGAACGCCATAATGTCTTGACCCCTCAATCTTCTTGTTACGCTGCTGAGAATCTTTGTTCTGATTATTTAGGTGATGAGGAGGAAATCACCCATCAACTGAATGCACGTAATTATGCCAAGGGATATCTCCCCATAGGAGAGGGACTTGTTATTTTATTCGATAGTGGGGCTACCCAAACTTTGGTTAGCCAATATTGTATTTCTCGCTCTCGCTTTCTTTCTATTTCTCCCGAGGAGTAAGATTGAGCCCATTAAATTCTGAATTGGCAATGGGGAGTTTCTACATGCCACCCCGGCCATTCAAATCCCTCTCAATTTTCAACATCACAAGTTCAAATTACATGTGCATTGTATTATTGCAGAGAATCTCTCCGGACCAGACATCTTGTTAAGCAAAAAGACTCTGACCGAGCTGAAGGGTTCGCTTGCTTTCACCACTGGCCGTTCACCGTCCGCCCGCGGAAGATAAAGTCCATCACACAACATACGCTTCAGGTAAAGCCAAATGAAACCAAGATTATGTCACTCCGTGGGCACATTCCTTCTGCTCTGAAAAACTCAGAGATAGTCCTTCAGTCCACACCTCATTTGTCAAAATTCTGCCCCAATCATATACTTGTAAAACTACAAAAGGGTGTTGCCTGCATTCAGGTCAGAAACAACTCCAAGAAGCCTGTCTACTTCAAACAGGGACAACCCCTGGTGTACACTGACCTGGAAGATTTTATTCATGCTTGTGAGCCTGTTTCTCCTGACTCTCTCTAAGTAGCACAACAGGCCGGTGTTCAACAATCTTACATGACAAAGTATCCTTTTTGTGTCCTGACGGTGATCTGTCAAAACTGACACAACAGGCCGGTGTTCAACAATCTAACATGACAAAGTATCCTTTTTTGTGTCCTGACGGTGATCTGTCAAAACTGACAGAGGCACACAGGTCATTCGGAAGTACATTTCTTTGGATAACACCCTCCTCGATACCGGTGAGCATGAGGAAGTGTATCAGTTGTTAAAGAAGCACAGGGACGCGTTCAGTCTGTACGTTGAGTTGGGCAAATGCCCTAACTTCTCTGTTGACATCCAGCTGACAGACACTACCCCATTCCACATCCGGCCCTATCCCATCTCTGAGGAAAAATAAGAGATTGTTGATTTGGAAATGCACAAATGAGTTTTTCTTGGTGTCTTGGGTAAAGGCCAGACCGCCTATACCATTCCTGCCATGTTATTGAAGAAGAAGTGTACCACAGGGAGGAGAGTAGTGCCGAATTTTCGTTTTCTCAACAGCAGGGTGCAGATTGCTAATCAAATTTTTACGTCCCTTCAGACTGCGTTGCAACGTATCGGCCATTCTGAGTGTCGGGTAATGAGCGTTATTGACTTCAAAAGTTTTCACAGCCTGCAACTTTCAGAATCATCTGAAGCCGCCACAGCCATTTCACAATATGAAGGTGGCCCTCATTATTTTTACAAACGACTTTCTCAGGGTCTACATCTCAGTCCGGCTGTTTATCAGCAAAAGATCGATCAAATCTTATCCACAGTTCACGGTTCATATGACTTTGCTATCGCCATCAATGATGATATTATTGTTTTCAGTAAGGACAAGACACAAAATAAGCGCCGCCTTGCTCCCATCTTTTCTGCCCTCGGTCACCATGGTTTGAAAATCTCCCCTCGATAGTGTCATCTTTTCCGGGATCGCGTCACTTACATGGGCCACATCCTGTCAGTCTCCCCAGATGGCATTGTCCACATTCAGGCGATGAATGACAAGTGTGATGCCATTCGAAACATCTCGACCCCTCGCACTCCACGTCAGGTCAAGCGGTTTGTAGGGGCAGTTACCTATCTCAGTATGTTCCTCCCCAAGCTTCAGGCCCTTCCTAAGCCACTCCATGAGTTGACTCGAAAAGGCAAGCCTTTTCTCTGGACGGATGCACACACCAAAGCACATGCGGAGGTGAAGGCCCTTCTAGTCAAGCCACCTGTCTTGTGTGCCGAAAATGGCGAAGGTTTGTACCGACTCTACTTCGACACGTCCCGGGACGCCACAGGTTCATATCTGACACAGGAGCTTAATGGTTGTGGACACATTGTAGCTTATTATTCGAAGCGCCTGCCCCCAGCTGCCAAGTCATATTCTGTTAGTGAGTTCGAGTTATTTGGATTATTCATCAATATAACTGCTTTCAGCACATTCTGAAATCAAAGCTATTTTCTGCATATGTTGATCACTCCTCCCTCGTGAAAATCGTGAATTCGAAGAAGCAGCCGGCGACGACCCGTCTCATTGAGCGCCTATCCGATTATGAATATGAATATGAATATGAATATTTATTCGACCAACAAAATTTACAAGGTGCATTAATGAAATACATAATATTGATTGTGGTCGGGAGCAGAACAAGACCAGATTGGCCGCTTAATGCCTGCTCCCTTATGAATTACATGTAGTACAATGTTAATTATTATATACAGGATTTACAATTTAATTTACAAGACAGTTCTATTTTACAGTGAAGGAGTGAGTAATAACAGTTATAAGACGAAAAAGGTTTAACGAATGTCGCAAACATAGCAGTTGCGAATTTGGCACTTTTTATTATAGGAACCCAAAATTTCATTTTTGTAGTATGTTGAAAAGGATTTTAAGCTAAAATTTGAGTGGAGTTTGTTTAGAGTTTGTTTTGAGAGAGAATTATATAATTTAGTTAAACTGTATCGTGGTGTCATTTTGGCATATTCGTGTCTTACATTTGGTATTTTAAATTTATCATTAATTCTTGTGGGATAGTTATGAACATCACTGTTAAATGAGAAAAAATGTGCATGAAGTACACTGGTAAATCCTTTTTTAAAAATCTATAGAGAAATTTTATTTCAATTAATTTGTGTAAGTCCGGTAGTTTGAGTAGTTTCAGCATTATGAATAAAGGGTCAGTGTGACTAATAGGATGACTGAGAGTAATGGCACGAATAGCTTTCTTTTGTAATTTTAAAATTTCGTTGTGATCATAGCCCCAAGATAATATTTGATAGTTGAGATGAGCAGAGATAAGAGAGTGGTAAATCGTTATTAGAATTTTCTGTGGAATAAAATGTTTTAAATAATTGATAATGCCGGTTGCCCTTGATATTTTTTTTGAAATATGATTTATATGTGAAGTCCAAGTAAGATCCTTATTTATAAGTAATCCAAGGAAGTTAAACGATTCAACACATTCAAGTTTCGTGCCTTCAATTTGTAAATCTAGGATGCCATTAAAAATTTTGTTTGTTCGTTCAAAGATCATAAATTTTTTTTTGAGATATTTAAAGATAATTTATTTGCTTTTAACCAGTTTGCTATGTTTAATAGCTCGGTGTTTAATATGTGGTTTACCTTGGTAGAGAAAGAATGTAATTCGCTAAGTGAAGTTGTATCGTCCGCAAACATCATAAAATTGAAGAATTTACTTGCTTTGTTTAGATCATTGATGTAAATGGTAAAAAGGAGAGGCCCTAAGATCGACCCTTGGGGTACACCCGTTTTAATGACAGCATGGTCGGAGGTGTAACCAGAGAAATCAACATATTGACGTCTGTTGGATATATAAGTTTTCATGAGATTTAGAGCAGAGTCAGTAAGACCGTAAAGGCTAAGTTTATGTAATAAGATATTATGATCCAATGTATCGAAAGCCTTGGACAGATCCATAAATATGGCAATTGATTTCTTGTTGTTATCCAAGGTTTAAGTTATTCTATCAATTAACTCTGCTGCGGCGAGGTCTGTTGAGTGTTTTTTTCGGAAACCATATTGACTTTCAAAGATTATTTTGTTGTCGACGAGATATTTAGTGAGTTGATCATGTATGATTCTTTCATAGATTTTTGAGATTGATGGAAGAAGGGATATTGGCCGGTAGTTGTTAAATGAATCTTTTTCCCCTTTTTTAAATAACGGAATAACTTTTGCTATTTTAAGATTGTCTCGGAAAATACCTGATTCAAGAGAGCGGTTTACTAAAGCTGTGACAATGTCAAGAATTTCAAATTTGCACATTTTTAAGAGTTTAGTGGATATACCATCCCAGCCACTGCTAGGTTTCGGATTTAGATTGTCAATTACTTTAGCAATATCCATTCGGTTTATTTTCGTAAATTGAAAGGTCTTATCTCTTTGATTATCAAGGTAATGTTTGAAATCAGTGGTGATAGGCTTTATGTTTTTTGAAAGTTTAGGACCGATATTTACAAAGAAGTCATTAAAACCATTGGCTATAACTGTTTTATCGGTTGTTTGTACATTATTTACACTGAACGAACTTGGTATTTGTTCACCCTTATTGTTTGATTTTTTCTTTATGATCGAGTTTATATTTGACCAGGTTTTTCTGCTGTCATTCGCACATTTGTTGAATTGCTCAGTGTAGTATGACCTTTTTGCTCCATGAATGAGTCGTCTTAGAATCTTATTATAGTTTCTGAGTTGATTATGTCTTGTTTCATAGAGTTGACAGTTTCTTGGAGTTCCTTTAAGTTTTTTGTAGAGTTTGTCCCTTTTCGTAATTGATTTGACAAGAGCGCTTGTAATCCAGGGTTCCTTTTTATGTCTATGTTTATTAAACTTAACAGATATCAGTGGAAAGTGTTTCTCTTTGCATTTGGCAATTATGGTATGAAATTTATTGAAGCTATCATTTATGCTCAGCGTTGACCAAGTTGGATCATGATGGAGATTTGCTAGGGTTACACTTAGAGTTCTTTTAAAATTCATAATATTTTCAGTGTTGAATTTCCTGAATTGAATGTGTTTAGGATTGTTAGTTTCATTGCAAATCTTCCGGTCATCTTCTATTTCCAGGAAGTAAGGTTGATGGTCTGAAAAACGATGGTTTAATATACCAGTTGATAGTGTTGTGAATGTCTTTGAGAATCGACATAGGAAGTTGTCAATGAGAGTTGCACTATGTGGGGTTATTCGCGTCGGTCGGGTTATTGTTGGATAGATTGATAGTGTGAATAAGTTGTCGATGTAATCATTGATCGCCTTTTTTTCTTTGATTTTCAATAGATCAATGTTATAATCTCCTGCTGAATAGCATTCGCTATTCATGTTTTTGAAATTTACCATCAGCTCGCTGAATTCATTTATAAATTGATAATAGTTTTCGTTTTTGTGCTGTGGCAACCTGTAGATGTTTCCTAGGATTATTCTACTTTGGTTAGTTGACTTCCCTTTGATTTCAATAAATAGATTTTCCCATGAGGTATGAGTTGGTAAGTTTGAAAGTATATTAAAATCATAGCCCTCTTTGATATAAATTGTAAGGCCTCCATGAGCGGAGCAGGTTCTTTGTTGGTGGACAGCAGTATAACCAGGGATTTT
The DNA here is from genome assembly GCF_910592395.1 of Lineus longissimus. Taxonomy (NCBI): domain Eukaryota; kingdom Metazoa; phylum Nemertea; class Pilidiophora; order Heteronemertea; family Lineidae; genus Lineus; species Lineus longissimus. Next base: position 7,593,373 of record NC_088317.1, read on the forward strand.
ATAAAGGGAATCAGCAAGGGATTTGTCTTTGATCCAGGTTTCTTGGAGGCAGATAGCGGTGTATTCAAATTTTTCCTTTTTTAAGCGTTCCAAATATAGTAGAATTTCATTAAAATTTGCGTTAAGACTTTGACAGTTCATGCTCAAGAATACAAGACTTTTTTGGGTATTAATTTTTAGAAGGTCATCATCTGTGCTTTCGATTTGTCGTATCGGAAAGGGACAGATCTAGTGCTGGCCGACTTTTTGTTTCGCGCTCCACCCGATGATGAAAAGGACTTAATTGATAGGATCCAGCCAATCGCCTTTACCTCCCAGCTTCATGACGTTCTTGATTTGGAGTCTTTGGTTAGTAGTGGTGTTGATAGTGATTCTGATGGTGGTTCTGCACACCCCACTGAGAGGACAATTAATATTGTTACGCATTCTTACGCTAGGTGACGCAACCTTGTTATACCCCCAGGTCGGTGCCAAACGTGTACGGCCCCGACCGCCAGCCACAACCTCACCAGCAGCGCCCCCTCCAAAACCACCACCGCGGAGGCCCGCCCTCCCAGTAGCTAGAGCTCCAGCCCCTCGAACTCGTTCACCAGTAGCGCCGCCAGTTATTGTTGTGCCCCGCCACAACCAGTGTGTCATAGGTCTCCAGTCCCTATTGCTCCCCTAACAGTGCCGGTCCAACCTCTTGTGTATGCCCGCGAGCCCACACTTGCTGAAGCACCACCTGTCATACCTCAGGTTATCCCGAGAACGGTAACCCCCACCAAGCCGCCTCCAGTTGTTACGGAGACTCATACTCATGACCCTGAAGCATACAAGGATCTCTTTTCTGAGCCAAGGCCTTTGATGCGTAACATTACTAACATCGTTTCTAGTCACATCCCTCATCAGACGGACTTGAATTGCGTTTTGTCAGTGATCAAGTGAAAATTCTTGCGTGACTGTAATCCGCCTTTTGATGCAAATCAGTTCAGGGTTGAACAGCGTTCTTGTCCAAGGTTGAAACCTCTCTATGATTTCCTTGAAAACAGCATTTTGCCAGTAGTAGGTATAATGTCCCTTTCAACGCCCAAAATCCGAGGCCCAAAGTCCGAGGGTCCCGGGGCGTTGAAAGGTGCATCATTCGACGCCCGCGACAAATGCCCTCCCGTGATATTGTGCTTGAAGAATTTTTTCCGCGCTTCGTGTAAGCGCTCAAAAATGCGGCGCTATCCGTCCGCGCTGTCCACGAGAGGGCATTCGTCGCGTAGCAGAGTACAAGCAGCCCGATGCCGCAACGAGCACAGATTAATGTGCACTCTTATTCGCGCTCCTCCTGAGGTTTTACGGGCTGCTGTCAAAAGCCGAGCGGAGCGAAGAGTGTGGATCAATTAGGGTCTCCACCATCGGGAAAGTCTGTTCGGGGCAAATAGTCTACTGAAGCATTCTGTTGCTATAACTGGGATGTTATCAGTGTCTAGGCAATCCTTGTCATTGACTATGCATAGAGACTGCTCATCCTAGCTAAAATTATGACGCGAATTGCCTCGACTCGTCGCCACATTTTAGGGGTCCCGTCTCCTCAATGTCCGTTTAGCTCCAAAGCAACGAGGTCTGTCCTCTTCGTCTCGCATTGTGGCCGGGTTTGTATAGCGCGGGAAGAGGAAGACAGGACAACTCTCTTGCGCCACCCTTTTCCTGATAGAAGGGTGGATATTTGACATGCACATGAAGAAAGAACAACTCATATACGACGTATTTGTGATATGGAAAAACACTTTTATTTCTTATTTCCAAGTACACATTTTCAAATCTAGAAGAGAAATAGGGACAGAGCAATATTGAACATGACGCATTGAAGCGCATCATGCATGTTCGTTTTCCCTTTTTTTATTTCGTTGCTCCTTCTCTGGAGTGGGAACTCTTAGTGGCAATCTTTTAAGATGATCTTATAAACAACTGAGAAAAAGGGAATTTTAGCAGCGAACACTTTCTTAATTTCAAAACGTGTCTTCACTTAGCGGCACCCCTGTGGTTTGTCTATCAATACAATTCAATTCAATTTATTTCAACTGATTTTTAGGCCACCGGCCCTTTACAGCATGAACATATAGACATATACACCAGGATGATACAATAGGAAGACACGATGATACATAGTAATACACATACACTAACGCCTCTGCTCGTTTACTTTTTGCAGATACATGGCCGATAAATTTCGTAAAATTTCGTAAAATTTCATAACGTTTTGGAGACATGATGTTCAAAGTACAGGCTATATAATTAATTTACAAAAATATATACAACAACAGCAGCAGTGATCCCGGCAGTGATCCTTTAAAATTTACGGCACCGCCTATTATTGGGAGCAGGAATTTCTGTCAAATGCATGTTACCGCACGGAAGGATAAGTAAGTTGGCGATACAGTCTCCTCTTTTTATTATGTATGGTTTTGTCCCCTCGTTTCGAACTAATATTGCCACTGGTTTTACGAAATACGCTTCAATGACGGCGGGAAAAATACAAATGTTATGACTATAGGTTAAATCTGCCGCCCCCTGATCATGCCGAAATGTCCAGCCGGAATGAAAAGAACAATGTCTTTGGGCACGGGTGTGAAACCGCCCCCTGTTCGACAGAGACCGTCTTGCACGCGTACAGCTCCAGTGCGCTTGCATTTGACGAGGGCCACATTGAATCGATCCCTCGTGGGGAATATCGCGCGAACTTGATACGAAGAGTCATGTTATTTTGATCCCTACCTTTCCTCTCGATGGTCTGAATTTTGTGCACGTGTATTCAAAGCATTCTTCGAAACCAAAATCGTCATATTGCAATATATGAATTAAAATCGCCCCGTTTTGTCGTAGGAAATCAAAGGGGCAGAAAGTCTGAGTATTGAATCCCTCTGCCCGCAGTTGACAGATGATGCACTGAGACATTTTTCTGAAAGAAGGAATGAAAATTCTCTTTCTGTTGTTTGTTTTTGATAGCGAGAAGGGGTTATTAAAAGAGACGTTTAACTGTTCAAAGGCGTGTCAGCTCCAGCAAGCTTCTTTTAAAGTGTTTCGTTACAAATGTTGTTTTCTTATCGAAGAGTTAGTTTGTTTTAAGCTGCGCGCGGTTGTTTTATTTTCGTATTTCTTTGCCAAATATTTTTTGTAAATTTAAAAAGCGACAAAATACAGTAGCGACTGTACGTCGCGTTGTTTAAAACAAGAAGATAACGCACTGCTTGGAAAATTACCTTGATAATAACAATTCTCCCTTTGAATTTAAGCTTTCGTCTTGGCGGCCGTGGTGTCAAACAAGAATGTATTTCTTTTAAAATGTGTTCATAAAGTTTCTTGAAATTTTCGCTTTCAAGCTAAGCGCCTATATTTTTTCGCAGATGCAAAGTAATGTGTAATTTCTTACTTACCCGGTACGAAATGTCAGTAAAACGTCGCGTAACATAACCGTCTTTAACTGTTTGGAAATATTTTTTGGAAAAGTGATAGATTTCAAACTTGTATTTTTCAAAAAATGAAGGCTCTATAAGGTCAGAGTGAAATATAACCTGTATGCTGGAACTAACTATTGTATCATTCATTCAGCTTTATGGGGGTTATGGAAGAAACTTAAGTTTTTTCTAGCGCGTGCACGGGCATACAGTTGTTGTTGTATATACTTTTTATGAATGATTATATACTGTACTTACAAATACTCAGTCTTAAATGTAATTCCCTTTAGAATTCCTGAAGTCATAAACACTAGTGAATGAAACATTTGTAGTACACAGTCACGCTCCAAACGTTAAATGATATATAGAAGCTATACTGTATGTGTATGAGAAAACATCAGGTCGAGCTGTCTGGAAAGAGAAAAACGAGGGTTGACGTTAGTTTGCTGTCAGAGAATATCGCTTACGATCATGTAAAGAAATGTGTGATTTTTTACTAACATAGTAGGAAATGTCAGTAAAACCTCATGTAACATAAGCGCTTTTACTGTCTGGAAATATTTTTCAAAAATGAAGGCTCTATAAGGTCAAAGTGAAATATAACCTGTTTTATGGAACTAAGTATTGTACCGCGTTCACGTGCATACAGTTGCTGTTGTTATACTTTTTATGCATGAATATATATGTACTTACAAATACTCCTGCATGTAATTCCCTTTACGTTTCTCTGACTACGAAGCCGACGAGCAAGAAACTAAAGCCGAAGAAGACTGGTAAGTCATCCCGACATCTGCCATCAAATCCAGCGGAAACACCGGCTACATCAACTGCCTGGGTCCCGTCACAGATCCACGTGATCGACAGCGTACCATCGCTCCAATCCACTCCAGCAAAGGAAACAGCTGAATCATCTAATGACAGTGCCCCAGCCAAAGCCAAACCGAAGTCAATGGTTCAGACAGAGCTGCCCTCATCCTTCTCCCAACCAGTACCATTGTCCCTGTCTGCTGACCAGCGCCAGGAGGAACCAACAGTCAACATCAACCAGGACTCCGAGCCCATGGATGAACGGCCCCCCGAGGACACTTAGTGCCTTCGTTTGACTCTTCCGTGTTCTTTGGACTCTTCTGTGCTTACTTTGCTTTTGCTACTAATCAGACCCATGACAGTTCCTCACGGAATTGCCTCGGCAAGACAATCCGTGGCGCATCTACTTCTCTGAACTTTATCGGATAACCTTAAGTGATATCATATATATTCAAAATCTTCTACCGTTCACGTGAAAATAACTCGAAAACCTGGATTACTTGTCAACACACAATGTGAGTATCTCTCCTTGCCAAGAAACATGGTTCAATGACTTTAAAGGGTTAGGATTTAAAACATACACAAATCAATATTTGGCACTGTGCCAAAATTTATCCGCAAGGCTACCAAGTCCTACTCCTTTTAATCCAGCCGTGTATCTTACTGGTTAAATCGTAATTGTACTTAGTGAACACCATGCTGAACCACGAAAGAGACCCTACATAGTGACTATAAACAAGTGCTCACATTTCCACATTTTTTCCACACTGACTAAAACATTCGAATATTTCTCAATCAGTACTGTTGTATAAATACTGTGATGTCGCATGAATGTCTCATGTCCAAGGGTATTATCATCACCCATGTCTGACCCTCTGATCTAAGTTCTGTGCAAGTAATTCTTTATTTTTCATAGTTACATGCTGATAAATCTTACTGAAATCAAACCTCCCACTCGCCATGCATGTATAAGGCATGATTAATCCAGGTACATTTCAACCTGTAAATAGCTCTGTGGCAAATATCAGCCGACCCGTACAGAAGACCTAGTCATACACCTTTGTACTTCACATGCATAATGTGGCCTTCCTTTGGCCAAATCATGAATGTGACGCCATACCAATATCTCTTATCATCGCAGTCAGAAATTGATTACACTTGTATCTGTGGCCTTCCCCAGGCTAAATCATGAATGTGACCCCACACCAATATATCTCATTATCGCAGACAGTATTGTTAACACTAGTATCTGTGGCCTGCCCTTGGCTTAATTTATGAATGTGGCGCCACACCAAACATCTATCATTATAGCAGTCAAAACTGTAACACTTGTATCTATGGCCTTTCTTGGGGGCTAAATCACGTATGTGACGCCATATCAATATCTCTCTTTATCGTAGCCAACAATGTAGCAATCGTAACGTTTCTCCGACCTGCCCCTTTAACTTTTGAAACTTTTTTTTCCTTCTAGCGACCCAACTAAACTCTTCTCCTCGGCTATTAAAAACTTCAAACCAACTCATAAGATCTTTGGCCTTCTTGGCCCATCCTCAGCACGATTCCTTTTTGACTCTCATTAGCCAAAACTGCTACCAGTACCATCAGCCAACACCTATTCAGCACCCCCAGTTGTCACCCTGATAGAAACTATCTTGAACCCAGCAGCCACTAATTCCACACAATTCTATATCATTATAGATATCGTCTCCTATTCACTATACATTACCACAGGACCTCACCATTCATTCATTTAATCCTCCAAAAATAAGCACATCCTACCTCAACCACAATTACATGTACCAATTCCATGTTTACCAAAAACATGCTCTATCATCATTGTTCAACTTATCCGTCATCACAATCAATTTCATCCCACCACAACATTAAAATCGTTATCCATTTAATCCACCCGACAAGGCCTACCGGCCCACTCACCACGATCACTTTCGCCACTCATAAACTGTCTCGCCCTATACAGGGCTATGCTTAGACGCTCTGCTTTCTACTTCTTCGTTTTTTTTTTCATTCATGCACCAATGCACCACACTTCATCCAGGCACGCGCCTGAAGCTAACCGTTTTAACCCCTTCTCAATCCAGTCCTACATCACCCTCCAACAAATATCGTTTTCGTTCATCTCTTCGAAACGCAACATCAAGGCACTATCCTTAAAACTAAATGGGAAATTGAGCACAAACAGGTGTAACACATCCCCTGACACCATGCCCTCGTACATTCTGTATATATTACTCCTAGCTTCGCTAGCTTTCTCCGTACATTGCATTCTACTCGCCATCACTTCTCCATCGGAACATGCTGGGACTAGCGTCACGACAATCCTAACCACACACTTCAACTTTTCAAATCTAATCCTCTTATCAGGAGACGTGGAATTAAATCCCGGGCCCAAACTTTTCTCTATCAACATCAACAGCCTTCGCAACAAAATTGACAACCTCTACGCGGAACTTCCACCTGACATCGACATATTATGCATATCCGAAACCAGACTAGACAACTCCATCACAGACCAGGATATCCTAGTACCAAGCTTCCATGACGTATTCCGAAAGGATCTGACCATTGCAAGTGGTGGAGTCTGCCTCCAGCTTTCCGACACCCTCATCGGCGAACGCCTAGATCACCTCGAAGAACCAGAACTGGAACTGCTATGGGTCAAGGTGACCCGACAAACGGGCCACCTGATCATCGGTGTGGGCTACAGAAATCCGGCACTCCCCGTCGCCTACTGGGACAAACTTTATGCTAACGTTTCAAACGTCGTCGGCTTGTTTGGTCAGCAAAAGGTTATGCTTGTTGGAGACTTCCACCAAAACCTACTGAAAGACAACCCAGGTCACCTATCACTCCTCATAGACTCCCTCAACATGTTCCAACTCGTCAATACTCCGACCCACTTCACTTCTCACAACCAATCCCTCATTGATCCAATAATTGTAGGTCAGCCCGACTTCTTCTCCGATGTAAACGTCCTCCCTCAGGGCATCAGCGACCATTGTCCCGTGGTAGTCGACATACCCCAAACCAACCCCAAAGCAGCATTCAAGCGCCCGATCTGGCAGTTCAGCAAGGCAAACTGGAATGACCTCAAACAAGAAATGTCAAGCGTGGATTGGGACAACCTTCTACACACGGCCAACCTCAATGTAGCGGTAGAAGTCTTCACCACCACCCTACTTGAGACAAGTAAAAGATTCATCCCCTTCCAGCGGATCAAATTCTCTTCAAACGATAAGAACTGGATAACCGCCGAGATCAAAATAGAAATCAACAAAAGAAACAAGCTCTTTGGAAAAGCAAAGAAATCCGGTTCTAACATCGATTATGATATTTTCAAAAAACAACGAAACCACGTTATCTCACTGATCAAGAAGGCAAAGGATTCCCACCTTTCGTCGATAACGGACAAATTGAAAAATGGAAGAAAGGATAAAGACTGGTGGAAACTCGCCAAAAGCATCTGCGGTCAAAGCAAAAACAACACAACTCCTTCACTAAATGTCAATGGGTTATCCGTAGACGACCCTACAACCAAGGCCAACATCCTCAACGCTCACTTTGCCAAAATCTGCAACGTAGATGAGACAAACATACCCGCCCAAGGAGAACTCCCAAACCTCACCAACAACGAGCTCAACGACATCATAATCACAGAGCAGGATATCGCCGATCAAATCGCCATCATGGACACTAACAAGGCCATCGGCCCAGACGGCATCAGCCCTCGCATAGTTCATTCATTGACGCTCCAATTGACCAAACCGCTCCACATCCTTTTCAACAGATCCCTGAATGAAAACATATTCCCAGAAACATGGAAAAAAGCAAACATTACCCCCATATTCAAGAAAGGTGACAGGCATGATAAATCCAACTACAGACCCATTTCCCTCCTCAGTGTCATAGGAAAACTTTTCGAAAAAATTGTCCACAGAAATGTCTACAACCATCTCCGTTTGCTCATCTCGAAGAACCAATCTGGATTCCTGGCTAACCACTCTGCAGTTACCCAACTCCTTGAAATAAACCATCAATTACTAATGGACCTCGACGAACAGAAGGAAGTTTTCTCACTATTCTGTGCCATTTCCAAAGCCTTTGACAAGACTTCTCATAAAGGCATCGCATCGAAACTTTACCAGTTTGGCATCAGAGGAAACCTGCTATCATGGTTCAAGAGCTACCTCCAAGACAGGCAACAACGGGTTGTAATCAACGGAAAATCCTCAGAGTGGCTTCGAGTCAACGCTGGCGTCCCCCAAGGATCTATCCTAGGCCCACTGATGTTCCTGGTCTACATAAACGACGTCACGGAGGAAACCAACGGCAGAACGAGACTGTTTGCCGACGACACTTCAAACGCATTCGCATCACGAAACCTCATAGCATGCACGCCCGAAATCCAGCAGGATATAAACAAACTTTACGCATGGGCAATGAAATGGGCCATCACCTACAACGCAACAAAAACGCTGTATCTGATTACGAGCAGGCGGAGACAACCCTCTGTTATCCACTGTCATCTCAACAACGTCGCAATTGATCAAGCCAAGTCACACAAGCACCTCGGATTAACTTTCAACGACAAAGGAACCTGGGAAGACCATATCCAGTCAATCGTTACGACCGCAAACCGCAGACTTGGCATACTACAAAACATCAAATACAAAACGGATAAACAAACTTTACTAACGCTCTACAAGACATTTGTCAGAAGCAAGCTCGAATACGCAGACGTAGTATGGGACGGACTCCCCCAGAACTTAGCAGCAAAACTGGAAAAAACTCAAATCAATGCAATGCGATGTATAACAGGATTAACAATCAGCTCTCACCACCGCGACCTTTACAGAGAATCTGGCCTTCTACCACTCGAAAAGCGCAGGAAATTCCATCGCCTCGTAATGTTCTACAAAATTTTAAACGGACTTGCACCAACCTACCTCAAAGACCTCATCCCAGAACTAACCGTCGATAGTCACTACCATAACACACGTTTAGCTACAAACAACAATATAACACCTTTCCTTTGCCGCACAAATAGCCTCTACTCAAGCTTCTTCCCTTCTACAATCCGTGACTGGAATGCTCTCGACCTTTCTATACGTGCGAAACCAACTCTAAACTCTTACAAATATTCCCTAACCAAACTGCCAGAATTCTCTATCAAACCAATCCCCTCCTGGCTAGACATCGGCCCTCGCCCACTTAACATCATTCTCACACGTATGCGAAACAACTGCAGCGGACTAACATCTGACCTATACCTAAACCACGTTTCGGAAACCCCCACTTGCCTCATGTGCCCAATGCATGTTCCAGAAACCTCTTCACACTTTTTTCTCGACTGTCCTAAGTACGAAAACCAACGCAACTCCCTAATCGCCAATACCCTCCAAATAACACACATCCATAATGCAACTCTAAACTCAAACATCCTTCTCAACGGCCATCCATCTTTCTCCAACCTCGAAAATGCTCTCCTTATCAAATCAACCCTAAAATTCATTTCATCCACAAATCGTTTTCCAATCTAACTCAAAGAAAAATATCTGACCCCCCCCCTCTTTTCCGTTTCCGCCAACCCCAAACTCGTATGATCATTCCTAACTCTTGCACCCCCGCCCCCCTGTACTTTCCAAACTATCTATCCTTTTTTTTTTCTCTTTTTTGCGAAATTCACTACATATCAACTTCACATGTTTCTCAATTATATATTCTGTATATCTCTTCAAATTATCTTTAAAAAACTTATGTCACTATTCGTATCTTCATAAACTTATGTAACTATTTGCATATATTTTTATTTTGCAGTAGTTTAAGCCTTCGGCTTTTAACTGTAAAAAAAATGTGCAATATAAACCGAATAAACTCTTTGTAAAAAAAAAAATAAAAAAAATTCCCTTTAGAATATTCCTGTACACTCATGCGTCATCCGTTGAATGATTTTGTGAAAACATCAGGTCGAGCTGTCTGGAAAGAGAAAAACGAGGGTTGACGTAGTTTGCTGTCAGAAAATATCGCTTACGATCATGTATCACGCTTTTGTTCCAACGGCGTGCTCTTTTCTTTTTACTTGACATGATCAGGAATTGATGTAATGAGACAGGCTAAGTACAGCGTGTCCTTGTCGCATTGTATATATTATCAAACTTAACGCTTGTCTATTTTGTTGAGACGTTATTCTGGAAAATTAAATAGAAAGGATATGATGAGTTGAAAAACAAATAAAAGCCTTTCGTTAATAGTAGAGACAGTATTTTTGTCCGTCCTTGTGAGTAAACAAATAGGCCTACCTTTTAATCGGGCGGGCAGCAAGGGCTGTTTATATCTACATGGCGCTGGAAGAGAAATATGGGGTCGCATGTTATTTCATTTCCCAAAGGAGAGATGATTATTATTGTTGAATCAAAATCATACTGAGCCGACATAACTATATAAATGAAGGTCCTACCTTGATTCACGATAACATAATGTTTCTTTTTTTAGGGGCGCTTGTGTATAAGCCATCCCTCTGAAAGAGAAAATAATGGACGGATGTTACTAAGTCTGTTTCTGAAGACTTTTAGCCGAGCTGCTAACTAAACGGAAAAATAACAGTTATAAGGCCTACCTTTTATCCCGATTGCTTCTCAGCAAAATGTGTGTGCGTAAGTTGCCCGCACATGCGAAATAGGGGAAGTTTTGAACACACAGCTCTTAATGAATGTTGATATATTCCATTTGTGACCAATCATGGAGGCTAGAAGTGTAGTTTGCCACGTAAGGAGTCACGAGAGCATGATAGAATATTTTCGTATTGATTTACAAACGAAATACTTGACCTAAAGCCCTTCAAACTGATTAAGGCACCTCCAGGCACTTTTGAAAATATTCTCAAGAACAATCTCCCACTGATTATATAGGGCGCTTAATATTTCATCACAGATCCAAGCTCAGATTAGATACAACTGGGCCAAAATAACAGCCAGTAAGTGCGAAATGACTTTTTTCCTGTTCAGGATTCATTATAAAACAATTAGGCACTTTAACTTCACCTTTCGGTCACCCAATAGCTCTCATTAGATTGTGCGTATTAGAAATGATGCCAAGAGAATAAGTTCATAAGAGTTTTTTCTTTGTTGCTAGAACAAAAACAATTGTTATCGCTCCAAGGAAGGCTGGGAAAAGAATTCAATTTCACGTTTCGCTAGTAACCTACCTCTCATTAGATTGTTCGTATCAGTAATTTGTTTTTCAATAGCAAACTTGTTCTACTTTGTGGAGAAAATCATTTGAGTACCCCTAGCATATTCTCGTAACAAGGCTATTATGAGCAAAATGATGTTTGCTCTGGTGGTTTTTCTCTTAACGATGATGTGATACGATAGAATTAAACCAACGCGTTGGCACCGCCGATTGTTGCTTTCAATACGACTGATTTTGTTAGTGCGCATTTCATTATGTCAGACGACCAACTTTTATTCTATAGACCAAAGATTGTGGATGAAAAAAATGATGATGATGAAGCTGAAACACTCATTTTTCACAAATTGAGTGACTTAGCTTCTGTCCCGGAAAGGGCGACGGCACATTCAGTGGGTTTTGACCTAGCTAGCGCCCATGATTACACGATTTGGCCGGTTGCTCGCAACTTGTCCGCACAGATTTACAACTCGTTCTTCCAAGAGCGTGTTATGGTCGAATCGCGCCTCGCTCAGGTCTAGCCTTAAATTATATGATAGCCGTAGGCGCAGGTGTAATCGATTCCGATTTTAGAGGCAATTTGGGTATTTTGCTATTCAATCATCATACGCAAAACGAATTTCGTATTCGACACGGCGATCGTGAGGCCCAACTTATTTGCAAAAGAGCCCTTATGCCACGTATTCGAGAATCCAAAGATGAATTGCCCTCAACCTCGCGCGGCCAAGGCGGTTTTGGATCAACTGGCGGCTATTCTACGAGAAATTAAGAAGCCGTGAAATGAGCTTGTGATAAAAACGGACCATCCAAATGTAACGCTCAAAGTACAGTTGTGTTGTTGTCACTATGAGAGCACAATTCTCTTTTGATGTTTTGAAAAAGAAGCCCCATGATTTGGGGTGGAGCCGTTCACTAAAGTCTACTGCGGCATCAGACATGCATTATATTAGTAGGCGAAATAAGAGTTGCCGATGTCCAGATTTTGCCTTGACTTCGATCAAAGGTGTATTAGAACGTGTCTGTCATTTTGGGAATCTCTGCCCCCTATGTAGAGTCGACTGTCCCTGTTGGAAGACAATGCAAAGAGCTTTTTCACTACCTGATATTTTATTGTTTTCGTTGCAATCATTAGTAAGCGAACAATTGATAAGAAAGAACGCATCTCCTGATGAAAGAAAGAAAACACAAGAGACGAGTTACTCTATCTTTCGTTCGGGTTTACAAATAGATCTTGTCGCCTATCGCGCCATGCAAGATATATTCTGTTTGGTGCCAGATGAAGGGTCTAACTACGTCAAAATCTAACTGAGACAATAGTTGGGCGCCTACCATTTACTAAGAATATTTCAAGGATAGCTTACTTTAATCGTGATCAAATGGAGGAGCAGGAACAAGATACGTATATCGTGTGCCCCTCAAATACGCCCGTACAAAGGGGAAGTCGGCCCAACACTAGTTCGAATTTTAGGATTCCTTTGGCGAATTAGCCGCTCGATTTCACAATGTCGCCTTTGCATACGAATGTGGCATCGCGGAGGTCTACTACGCACATTCTTGGTCGAGCGAGATCAACGTTAAGAGGTGTTCTTACCAGATAGCGCTGGCAGATTTAAACGAACCCGACAAAGCACCCGTATTGCTTGATGCCTGCGCGCAGAGCGAAAAATGGGTCCCGTCAATTGAAGATTTGATAACGATGCTAAATAGACAGAAACCAGTTCAGTGGAGCGGTGATTTTCTTCTCACGCGGGGCCAACACGTAGCCATAAAACTGAGACACGGCGAAGCCAGTTTGATGGACACTTACTTAGCAGAAGTGCTCGGTTTTGCGAAGGCGAAATATTTTCACGTCGATGGAAAAATTATTATACCCAAGAGTAATTCTGAGGCTAAGAAAACGACACCAGTACACACTGTTGGCAAATACAGTATTGGGGAACATTCGGCCAAGGAAACCCAGTGACGGCGGGCCCTCTTGTGGGCAAAAAAAGTTCCGAAGGAGGTGACACTGATCGCACTTTTACAAGCGATGATTTTGGCAGGTCAGACGAAAGTATGGATGATGATGATGATGATGATGATACGTCTAGTTTACAAGGAGATCAGGCAGCCGTGAATTTACCCCCTCTGTCGAGGCGTTTTTATCGCGTTGTAGCGGAACGAAAATGTGATTTAATGTGCTCGAAGTATGCACTATTCTTTTACTCGAATTTAGTAAAGCCAACACAAGTGGGAAACGTTTTTGTCCCCTTGCTACGAACGATACCCACACGCCCGGAAGAACACGGCAAATATCTCTCCAAATCGTTTGAAAGAATACGCTACAGACCCCTGAGTGCAAAGTTTTTTCAATTCATAGAAATTAACATTTGCGACGATATGGGAAATATAATCGATTTTAAATTCGGTAAAGTCATTGTGACATAACACATTCGACGCCAGCGGCGCCACAAGATGAAAGGCAGACGAGAGCTGGATTACCCGTTGGCCTTGTAAATAGCACAAATCATAAAAAACCAGGACAGAATCATTTTTAAGCGACAGATGGAACGCCAGGGCTCTATCACAGAGGGAGAAGAAATTAACATTTACACGTATCGGTTGAGTGTTCGTGTCACCCTCCGCATATCAGCACCCATCAACGCGCGATTGCAAAAAATATCGCTAATTAACTTCGACGCGGAAAACCGCATCGATCTGACTTCAGAACAAGCCCAAGAGATGCTGTGCATGAGTGAACAGTTAACAGATGCTTTTTCGCGCCAACACCATTCAGACGAAGAATATTACTATTCGCTCCGTGCAGTAGGACTGCTTGTTAATTTCACCAGAAGGAATAGGCTAGATATACAAAGCTTGGACAAGCTTCACTCAAATTGCGTGAATTTCGAAACTTTTTAAGAGCCTACGGTGAAGTTCAGAGAAAATTGCATTTCGTAGGTGATCATTTGAACCAACAAGAAACAATCGAATGTCCTTTTTGCACACCAGACGCCTAAATCCGTCGGATTTCATCAAAGCATTATATTCAAACATCATGCGGCGTGTTATTTTAATATTAAAATATCTCTTCGCTCAATTTAAGTAATATGGGCTTTCGAAATCTCGAAGAGTGGCTGTTAGCATCTCGTCGGCACGTGTACATCGGATGAAACTTGACGCATTATCTGAGAGATTCGGAGATATTGCGCTGTGGCACGAATAATACGAATATGACAGAAGAACAACGCAAACGTCAGAAACGCTTACTTCAAGCCATCAGGGATTCTATTCGCTGGCAGAATCCGTACATAATTGACGAAAATACCAGCCGAGAACGCTCTTTGACGTTTTATAACGAGTACATACGGCGGAGAAATCTTCTCGGTTACATTCACAAATTGTCGCATGCAGTTCTGGGCTGTTGGTGCAAACCAGAGCGCTGCCACGGAGATCTATTGAAAGCATTGCACGAAAACGAGTGCCCTATTTGCAGGTCTGTTGCATGCTAAGTCAGAAATAGTTGTCCGAAGTGATCACCAGGCCATCTGCAAACACAAAAAGGAATTAAAGTGATAGAGGTTGACGGAGACGATACCCGTTTGCGGCAGGACCGGTGCGCATTTGACGGAAATCTTGAAAACGGCTTGAAAATTAGTGATTTTCGAGGTCTATTTTAGGACCTCTTTCTCTCTCTGATAATGGCGCTTGAAGCAGAATTTCGTTTAAAAAAATCATTCCGAGGCAATCATTCTGGGAACGAACACAAAAATATACAAGTTGCAAATGATCTGTTGAAGTTTTTGCACAGGGAGGCAAACGGACTTATTCATAAACGCATTTCTCAGGAATTTGATAGTCTAACTGACGCGAAGAACGCTCTTAAAGGCCATATATCTAGGTTTGAAAACATGCTTGATACTCATGAAATATGTTGAGGGTTAAAAAAACAAGATCCCAGACATTAAAAAAATTCTAATAATAAAGTCATTATTTAGTTATTTCAATTTTCAATTTTAAACTATTTGAATTTCCCACCACACACAACTTTAGATTAGTTCCACATGTGGCCGCTAGGGAATTTTTGATGACGTAGATCAGGCTAGTCAGAACAAAGCAAGATGGCTTCCGCATACAGTTCAGAGAGTGAGAGCAGTGAATTTGAGGATGTTTTGGTCGATACAGAAGGATATTTAAACGTTGAGCCGTACATGTTCGAGCCATTAATATCACTAGATCATAATGAGAGTGATCATTCGGACGAAAGTGATGAGGAAGTGGAGGATGAACGCCCTGAACGTGCAGGCAACAGAAAATGGAGGCTGTCGCATGTAAGTGGGGTTGGTCAAATCGAATACAGATGGAACAGCTGTTTTTAACAAGTGGCATTTAATATTCAGTTGGATGCAGATATCCGGCTTCATGTGATAATCCGTATCGATAAAGTGATCACTGCAAAGTTTGGCCGAAGGCCCAGGCTTCCAACACTCCAAACGTTTGCACTTCTGAATCCACAGCTTCCTCCTCTCTCGTTCAACTGGCTTTGGAAATTCATGAAAATGGGTCCCATCCGTCATTCGATTGTTCTTTGTGCTATCCTTGACACAATTCGGAGCCACACAATACACCATAGTGAATGAAACACATTACTTCCAGGTGTGCATAATTAATTAAGGCCCTCCTGCTTTTATGATTGCATGACATGTACAGATAGCCTGATCTACATCACAACTTTTGCTGAACCCGCCGCCTGGCTCTAACAAGCCAGTTGCTAGCCTGATTAGGTAATCAAGTTGTCAAACACATAATTGACTATATCTTCAAAATGGATGGAGCTAATTGCATTTGGTTTTCTGTATTGTATAAAGTGTTAGGTACACTTTTGAAATCGTCTTACAGCAGAAAATGGCAAAAAACCTGGAGTTATGGCCTTTAAGTATCACTTTGAAATTCAAGTTCTATTCAGCAAAGAAGTCGATGTCGTGGCAGATGATGGATCCATTATCGAGGGACAATATGAGAAACGCACATCGGAACCCTGGTTTTGCACCAATACAAAACAAGTTTTCTATAAGAGCCAATTAAAAGACTTGTTACAGACAGATTTTCAAGAAATCATCTCGAAATGCGAGTCCTATCTACACGAAGGTTCGGGCTGGGTTTTTGAACATGTGAACGCGTTGAGATTAACGGTGGCACAGTTTGAGCCCCTGAGGGGTGGCACTTTGCATCCACACCCTTT
The DNA here is from genome assembly GCF_910592395.1 of Lineus longissimus. Taxonomy (NCBI): domain Eukaryota; kingdom Metazoa; phylum Nemertea; class Pilidiophora; order Heteronemertea; family Lineidae; genus Lineus; species Lineus longissimus. The sequence continues at coordinate 7,610,032 of NC_088317.1, forward strand.
CTTACCCTCGGCGGTGAGAAATAAACGCGCTTGTATTCAGACGAACATTGATTACGGAAATGACGATAAATGTTTTTTGTTCTGTATCACGGCCCACTCAGAACGCCTGGCAGGAGGTTGCATTAGATCGGACAGGCAGTTTGACATGAATTCATGGGAAAGACGTACGAAGCTCGATTTGAGTAATATTTCCTGTCCAACTAGCATTGGTCAGATTTCCACTTTCGAACGACGGAACAGCCTCTCCATTAACGTTTTTCGTTGGCTTTCGAACGAGAGTCATGAAGTTGCTGGCACAGCAGGACGTCATGCTGTACCGTTGCAAGTACTCCATCTTTCAGCAAACAGGAGATCAATTCCGGAAGAGAAGCATATTGACTTGTTGTACTGGCAAGATCACTATTTTCTGATCACAAATCTGAGTAGGTTAATTGCCAACGGGGCTAGTGGTCGCGACAGGAAAACATCCGTTTGCAGATCTTGTTTGACCTGCTATTCCTCAAAGAGTAAAAAATGTGCTCATGAAAGATGTTGTCTAGATACGGGCTAAGTGTACACCTTTCCGAGGAAAGGCCAAATGAAATTCGACAATTTCAAAGCCATGTGCGCGAGACGGCACCAGATAATATATGATTTTGAAACTTGTCTTACGCCATGCGAATCAACTCTGAGTGATGGTTCAAGCCGCCATATGCCCATCGTGGTAGCGGGAAAACGTCTCTGCGTCAATCCCGATTACAATTCTTCCCTCTTCACCTACGTGGGCTCCGATTCTGTAAAGAAATTTCTCGAATGGCTCAATGAACAGATCGAGGAAGCGCACATTATCGATTTACATTGTTCAAAAGACAGTCTTGAACATATGTCTTCGCGTGATTGGAAGAAGTTTGTCTCGCAGCAGCATTGCGAGATGTGTGGCATTGAATTCACTATAGGCGTGAAAAAGTGCATCGACCATTCTCACTTGCAAGCGGATCGGATGCGATACGTGCTCTGTAATCGTTGCAACTTGACTTATGCTTCGGAAAGGGAATTACAGATCAGTTGTTTGGCGCATAATGCCACGAGATATGACAATCACCTTTTTGTAGAGAAATTGGCAAAACAAGATGGAGAATCGAATAAGTTTCGAATATTGCCTAAAAACACAGAGCACTACTTTGCCATATATTGTCAAACGTTAGTCTTCCTCGATAGTTTTCAATTCTTGCCCTCGTCTTTAGCAAATCTACTGGAATTGATGAAAAAACAAAACTAGCACTATTGTAGACCCGGAAAGTGGGATGAAGCAGAGCCAGAGCGCATTTCCTCTCCTCTCCGAATACGTGAAAGGATCGACAAAATGTACGATCTTTTGTTGCGCAAGGGTGTCTTTTGCTACGAATATCTGGACAGGCCATCAAAACTTCAAGAGAGGCAGCTTCCGCCGGTCGAGGCATTTTTTGATTCGCTAAAAAAACAACCCATTTCATCGGAGGATTACGAGCATGCAACAAAGGTATGGCGAACAATGAACTGCAAGACCCTTGGTGATTATCTTGTAGTCTATCTCCAAACAGACGTTTTACTGGTAGCCGATTGTTTTGAGAAATTTCGTGCCATGTCCATGAAATATTTTCAATTAGATCCAGTAAAATATATATCGGCCCCTCACATGACATTCGATGCCATGCTCAAAATGACAAGAGTTCATAAAGACTTGATAGAAGACCTGGAGCAATATCTGTTTGTCAAAAAAGGCATTCGTGGAGGTGTCGCTTCCATTTTCCAACGACGGGCCCACATATCTGTTGACGATGATGATGATGTTGAAGAGAAGGGGGTATTTTCAGGAGATGTAGACAAGAAGAGTGGCGTGCAGATATTTACCCTCGACGCGACGAATCTCTACGGCTACTCCCTCAGTCAAGATTTACCGCACGGAAACTATCGCTGGATCGAGGTTGACGACCCGAACTAATTTGATGTTTTCTCTTTGTCAGACGATAGCACTACTGGATACATACTAGAGGTGGGCCTCGAATATCCTACTTGTCTACACGATTCGCACAATGACTTTCCTTTAGCGCCAGAGAAACTGTGCATATGCCCTTCGCAGTGGAGTCCGCTAATGCATGTTTTGGCAAGAAAACTAATGGATCCCTCACAAATACGAAGTGCCGCCACCGGAGAAAAACTGATTCCTCAACTTGGACCGAGAACAAATTACATTGTCTATCTGAAAAACCTTCTATATTATCTTCAGCTGGGCATGACGCTGAGCAAAGTGCATAGGATTCTGGCTTTCGATCAGTCGCCCTGGATGAAAGATTTCGTCAGCTTCTGCACGGAGCAGAGGAAGGCCGCGGCAAACAATCCCTTCGAATCTGACTTTTGGAAAAAAGCAATTAATTCTTGCTACGGGAAATTCCTCCAAGACAAAACAAAGCACATCAATATGAGTCTAGTGTCGAACAAGAGAAAATTCCTAAGAAAAACGAGCAAACCGAATTTCAAGTCAGTAACCATTTACAATAGGAAACTGGTAGGCATACAAATGAAACCCCGCAGTATACTTCTGGATCGTCCCATCACAGCGGGAATGGTCTCGAAACAAGCAAAGTGAAACTGTACAAAATGCACTATGACTTCATTAAGCCATTGTACGGGGACCGGTGCCACCTGTTGATGACGGACACGGATAGCCTGCTGTATTTCTTAGAAGAATATGAGGGGAACGTGGACGAGGACTTCTTCGCGAACCGACGCTATTTCGATCTGTCTAATTATCCGAAAGACTCGCCCTACTTCTGCGAAACGAACAAAAAAGTTCGAGGTACTTTCAAGCGAGAGGATGTGTGCGATCCCATAGTGGACTTTGTTGGTTTGCGTGCCAAAATGTACAGCACAAGACATCGGTCGGAGGCAGTCACCAGCAAGGCCAAGGGTTTGCCCAGATGCGTTATGCAAAGCATTGGCTTTGAGCAGTGCGAAGATGCGCTATACATGAACACATCTTCACTAGCGGCACCCAGTACGTGTAATTTTAAATCGATTAGGTCGAAAAAACTAAAGCTTTATACATTAACGCAAGAGAAAAAGGCTTTATGTTCACGGTCGAGGGTATAATCGCAGCCGGCAAAACAACCATCATAGATCAAATACAAGAAATGGCTACCTTCCACGGTGACGATCTACCCTTCAATATTGTTAGCATAAGGGAATGCCTGGACGAGTTCACCTCGTTTCAGGGACACAACCCGCTCAAAATGTGTTACGAGAATCCCTTGATGGAGGCTCCCCTAGCCCACATCCATTTTGTCCAGTCGCTCAACAGAGTCGTCCGAGAGACAATTCCTCAGCTTTTGAACAAGTTGGCGATGGAGAAGAGGGAAAAGAACACTACAATAATCGTAACGGATCGAAGCCTTTTGTTCGCCCCTCCCCTTTTTCGAAACCTTACTCGAGCTTGGGAGAATAAGCTGTTTCTCAAGAGATTTCCTCATCGATTTTGCGATGACAGAGGCGGAGAAGATAATGCAAATGCTAGCACTTTAGATGCACGGTATCTACTTGGTGAACACGCCAACATACATCTGTATGGCACGTCTCGCAAGACGTGGTCGAGATTTCGAGTGCAGCGGACCCAATCCGGTAACGAAGCCCTGAAAGCCGCTTACCAAAGGCACCTGGCCAAATGGAAAAACCACGAAATTTGCACAGGAGCATGGGGCGAGTGCAACATTGCCCTAAAGGAGAGTGCCAAGGCAAGCCCGAAAGAGCTGCTAGATTTCATACAGGACACTATTAAAAACAATGAAAAGAAGCATGTGAGAAGAGAAATGATGTCTATAACTGTACAGGATATAACCTCCCTCAGGACCACCTTAATTTTAAATACTATTACAAGACAAGATGTCCAAAGAACTGCCGAGCAGCGCAAAAGCAACGCCACAGGTTGGGAAGCGTAAAGCGAAAGTAAAACACACGGAGACTGATGAGGAACATTTCAATTCCGATACTGATTATGAATACGTAAAAAAGAGGTGTAATTGGTGCTCTTCTTACTCCTTTCTAATGGAGGGCAAACGGTTTTGTTATAAATGTCAGCTGAGATCGTTTCGCGAATGCAAACGCTGTCACCGGCCATACCCGCAAGAAAGTTACTTCGAGTTGGACGCCGAACGTTGCAATTCTTGTCATAAGAAATTGGAAAAAGAACGAGAAACACGCTGCGTTAAGAAACAACAAGATCAGGCGGGCTCCTGCGCTTCAAAGAGCTCCTGCATAACGCCTTTCCCTGCGGAAAAACTGATGACCTGGGAGACAAAAGATCACAAGATGACAAAAATCAACAAAAAAACAACGATTAAGACCAATGGGACCGAAGACAGCCCCGAAGTGACCCTGGAGGATATTTTCAGAAGACTAAAACGCCAACCGCGACTTATTCAAGTGGATCAAGGCGGTGAGTTTTACAATGGTGCTGTACAAAGCCTTTTAAAAAAGCGTGGGATTAAACTATTTTCCGTCTACAGTCATCCCAAAGCGGCCCTAGTGGAGAGATTCAATCGAACTTTGAAAGACAGAATGTTTCGTTTGTTCACGCAACACCGATGGTTGGAGGCACTGCCCGATTTGCTGGCTGCTTACAATGCAAGCGTTCACAGAGTAATCGGTATGAAACCCAAGGATGTGAAGATTGAACACGAAGAGTATTTATGGGACAAACTGTACGGAAAGGAATTTCCGAAAAAAGCCATTTTTCGTTTCCAAATCGGGGACGTAGTTCGTATCGCTCGAATTCCCACCAGCCAGTTTGAGAAAGGATCGACTGCTAAATGGACAGAAGAGTATTTTGTAGTCGCACATCGCAGAGCGACAGAGCCACCCACCTATAAGCTGCATGACTTACAGCAAGAACTGATCAAAGGCTCGTTTTATGAACATCAGATGCAAAAAATTGAGATGCCAACGGATGAGCAAACCTATCACGTCGATATTTTAAAACGCCGGAAACGCAAGGGAAAGCTCCAATTCTTCGTACACTACAGTGGCTGGCCGTCGAGTTTTGACGAATGGGTGGACAAAGGACAAGTGACTCCCCTTACATAACAGAGGAGGGGTCACTCGTCGACACGAAGGAAGGAGGCCTGAAGGCGGTGAGAGATTGCCAGGACATCTTCGATCATCATCAGAGCTTGCTCGCGTTTCATAATAATTTGACTGTGAAAGAAACTTATTTAGACGGATGTCCACATCATCTCATCGTATACTGTGAAAAAACTAATTACACTAGATGCCCTCTTTACCATGATGGAAGAAGGGCAAAGTTTCGACGGCAGAAATGCTTTGCCCTTTGGGGCCATAATTCAAGGGGCGCCCTGGAGCAGGAAAACAGAATTTACTATGCGCTTGATCGAAAATGCCAGTCGTATCTTCGATAGACCATTCGAGCACACATATATCTCTTCTATGGGCAGCGAAGTAAAACCGTGGCTGAAATTGAAAGTGACACGACGAGAAAGTGAATAATGCTAGTTCAAGGACTGCCCGAAAATATGGACGATTACATTCACCCGCAACAGCACAACGGAGAGCAGAAGTTCGGATTGCATATCTACGACGATTTAATGGAGGACGTCTCGAAGAGCAAAGCTATTTCCGATATGGCGACAAGAAAATGTCATCATAATTCACTTTCCTGGATAATTTTGATGCAAAATATGGTCTACCAAGGCTCGGAACGGATTACTCTACAACGCTGCGCCCATATTTACGTGCTATTTCATAGTCCATTAGATAAATCTACAGCCTGTCATCTCGGCTCCAGGATTATGCCGGCCAACCAACGGCTTTTCATGGAAATTTATGAAAAGGCAACTTCAAAACCGAACGGATATCTTTTCGTCGATGGCACTCAAAATAGTCCGGAGGAGATTCGCTTCAGGACAGACCTTTTCGGAGACTAGCAAAGAATATTTGTACCACGAAAATTGTACAACAATAGTAAGCGAATTTGGCAAAAAAACCGCTTAGAACAATGTGATAGGCTTCGCTTGGATGCGGTGTGTGAGAAGACAACAATAAACATTGAGTCAAAAGAGATCGTTTCGTGCAATTATATATTACCAGTGCCAGTATAGTTTAAGATGCTACCAAATAATAGACACCTCGTGGAGCAATTAATTCGGAGTAAACAGAAGGGGAGACGCAAAGGAACGGGGAGGAGACAGTTATAATAGGCAGAGGAATCTCCCTCGCGATTCCACTGCCGCCGATCATATCGATTTTTTATCGCTCTTGAGCAAAACTAGCAAAAAGAATTAAGCAAAACTCTTGGAAATCGCCAACGCGGGGCAAATGGACGCTTTGCTCGAATGCATCCACAACGTGGGTTATAGAAATTCGAGCGGCATTTCAGCGGATAAGATCAGGAAATTGCAGAAACACAGCTCTATGGTACAGAAGCTCTTTCGCCCACGAACAAGCCTGCAGCGACGCAAAGACATACTGGCTACCGAAGGCATCAAAGGAGGATTCTTGAGCGCCTTGATTCCACTGGCCGTTTCGGCGATTGGCAGTTTGATCGGTGGAATCGGCAAATAAGTCTTTCCTCCGTTTTCGAAATATAACTTTAGCCAGCAAAATGGCCAGATATTCAGGACAACAGGACAAAGGGGGATTCGAGGAATGTATCTTAATTCCGTTGGAAGTCTACAAGCGTCGTTGTGCGATGGTCGGTGCAGACATGCCGACTAACAGTTACGATTCATCAACGGCGAAAGCCTTTCACTCTATCAGCAACGAGGCAGCATATGACAAGGAGCAGGAGGAGCCTTCATCGGATCGACTGTTAGTGGCGAAAAAATATGCCAATCTACCGGCCGATTTAAAAATGAAACTTTTCAGTCAGGCTCGAAGAAGAGAGACAAAAGCTTTATTCGATCGCGTAGCGGATTACGGGGAAAAGAATGTACTCGATCTGCTCGCGCCCACTTTGAAATTACACCACCCCTTTATTAAGGACATTACGAAAAATTACGTAAGACGTCACCGTTCAACGATAGACTGGGATCCGTTCAGCTACGAATTAATAATCGAGGGAACAAAGTTACCCAATACAAATATCGTACGAAACATTGAATTCCTGATGAAGCCGGAGAGCATGAACTACGTTGTCCCGCCGGGGGCCACCGAATTGAGAGATGCCTTCTTGAAGATCGAAGTGCCGCCGGGATGGATAGCCTATACACCGTAAAATGAAGAGACCGTCTACCAACACACCCCCACTACTATCAGAGGGAAAAAAACCGAAACTTGTCGCTGATGACGACGGTTCCAAATTGACACCAATTCAGAGCCAATTACGAAGTCAAAATTGTTATCTCCACTCGCGGGGCGCGCCTTGGAGGAGAGCATCAGCACAGAAGAGGGTGTCTTTTCGGCGTTGATGAAGGCGAAAAAGCAGCCCAAAGGAAGGAAACATCGGTTCTGGGCTTGCCAATACCTCTATCTTTTGCCATGAGTTCACAAGAAAAAGCTACAAGTGCACCAAAATTGTTTAAGGATTCAGAAATACCGAAGCAACGACGCTCGTCACGTCTGAGTAAAACCAGGGAAAAAGCACTTATACTCGGGAGTTAAAAAGCAACGCCTGTACAAACTGTGCCCAATTGGTCCCAAAACAAATCATGGAGTCCTCTATTGGAATCAACAGCTAGAAAACGAAGAAGAAGAACAATCGGACCGCATAACCAAGTGAGAAAAACGCACCTAGCTCTTAAAGGATTTGTGAGGGGAAAATATCGTGTTTTTAGAAACAAAAAACTAAAATTCAGCCTGTAAAATCGTTCGAGGACAAATTCATCATGGTGCTGGTTCCTTACCGTCCGGACTTAAACGCATATCGAAGACACTATCAGACGGGTTCCGGGCTTCCCGTTTTTCGAGGAGATAGCTTATACCAGCATGGGCATTGACTCGGAGGCATATTCAGCTCAATATTCAAAAAGTGGTTCCGATGCTGAAAAAAGTCGTGGTTCCTTCCATAAAAAAGCCGTAAGCGCTGGAAAGAGCCTCTTAAAATCGGGGGCTCAAGCGCTTTCGGACGTGGTGTCCGGTGAAAAAGATATTAAAACCGCCCTGAAGAAAAGGGGAAAGAAAGCTTACACGAAATCGGACATAACGTTAAAAAGCAAGTTGTTGGCGGGATCAGGCGTCAAATCTTAGCGCCGGATAATACAGATGAAGAAATTGGGCAGAGTTTAACGGCCAAAAGACACAAAAAACAAGGAAAAGCCCATGTGGGGGCCCAGGAGTCCCAAGAAGGAAAAAAGGAAGAGAAAATCACGTAAAAACCGACGACAACAGCAGGGAGGCAACATTTTCTTCAGCTAAAGTATAAGAGCTATCATGTCGCTATTGGATACGGACTCTTGCGATTGCGGACGTAGCGAATTGGAACTCTTTGAAGTTAAGCCCACACAGACGAGTATAGAGGACAGTTCATTCAAAGAGTTCCATCCTATCACTTCCCTGGACAAGGGTGGTCCAATTGAATTTAGGGTCAACGCCGCCGAAGACGAATATTTGAATTTGGGAGACAGCTTTTTATATCTGAAATTCAGGATCCTGGACAAAGATGGTGCATTACTCACGACAGCGGACCCATTTCCCGATAAATCGCTGGTGTTTCCCATCAATTATTTTATCGGAAGCTATTTCAAACAGGTTGAGGTTTACGCCAATGGAAGACAGGTAGGGGGGCACGATCAGATGTACGGCTATCATTCGTATCTCGAGTCCATCCTCTCGTTCTCGAAGGCAGCAAAAAGTGACCAGCTCCAAATTGGTGGATATTACAAGAACACAGCGAACCCCGATCTACAGGGTAATACCGTGAAAACAGGAATAAGTGCAAACAAAGGCGCCAATGCTCTCTTTAAGTGGACAAAAGGCAGTAAAACGGTAGAATGCCTGGGGCAGATTCACAACGAACTCTTTGCGCAGAAAAAATTAATTCTGAGTCAGGTAAAACTGACGGTAAGATTGGTGAGACATGACCCCAGTTTTGTCTTAATGGCCAAGGATAACACCCAGGAGTACACGATTAGTTTGGAGGAAGCGATTTCGAAAATCAATATCAAAACTATGGCCGAACATGTTCGCCTTAGCCATGAGGAACGTATTTTGCAAGGACCCGCCAAATATCCCGTAACATCGGTTCAATGAAGTTTTATACAAATGGCGCCAACCGTTCGGATTTGTCAGAAAATAACTTGTTACAGGGTCGTTTACCGGGAAGAATCGTCGAAGGATTGGTGGAGTCCGACGCTTTTAACGGAACGCTGGACAAGAACCCGTTCAACTTTCAACACGTCAATGTGTCGAGTATTACGTTGCGACAAAACCGAACGCCAGTACCGTTTGAAACGATCAAACTCGATTACGGCAACGATCAGTTCCTACCCAGTTACTTCACGGTATTACACGGAACTAACGTTTGGGGAACTGACCAGGGAATAGCTATAAACGCGAACGAGGATTATCCGAAAGGATACGCTCTCTACGTCTTCAACCTGTTAGCAGATGATTCAAACGGTTCCAATTTCAACTTGGTACGTGAGGGAAACATAAGTCTTGACATTCGTTTGAAAGAACCAGCCGATAAGAGTATAACTATTGTAGTTTATATGGAATTCGACGCTATTGTGGAAATTGACAACAATCGCACAGTCATCTTCAATGAATAATAAGGAAATCGATCGTCTTCTCAAACGACATTTGGAAACACGAACAACCTTCGTTGACGTTTGCGCGGCTGATACACTGCCGTTAGAGCCAAGAGACAGAAAACCATGTGCAGACGTTGTGAATACGGACATCGCTTCCGGTCCAGGCAAACATTGGATGGCTTTTACTTTTCTCCAAATCAAATACCCGAATATTATGATCCGTACGGCTTTTTGCCAGCTGTATCAACATTCTACGATTTTCTAGGCACAAGAAAACATTACTACAGGCGAAATACACGCATGATCCAAAACCCACTCAGTACAGTTTGTGGACAACACGTTATTTACTATATTTTCCAAAAATGTAGAAGCCACACCATGCGGGATATAGTGAACAGTTTTGATAAGAATCGTTTGAACGAAAACGATGAAATGGTGAACAATTTTGTGACAAAAACATATGCCGCTTATCATAAACCAGTGTTCGATTCCAGTTTCCTCCATTTCCATATCGCAAAAAGCTTAAAAGAGATATTGTATGGGGCAGATTGAGAGCATATATAACAAGCGCATCATGTATCCATTAATAATGTGTATCTCTTCTTGTAAAATGAATATTATTTGTAGAACTTGTTGGCTGAATGCATGTAAAGACCATACGCGAGCAAATATAGATTTTCAAATTGAGTAATTTTTTTTTCTGACGAACTGATTAGCAATTTCCTAAAAAAAAATTATTAACGAATTAAAATTATAATGGTGCTTATTAAAACACAAAAATATTGAATGCAAATATATATATAGGCCATTGTACACACTTATAGGCCTTCATAAGAAAGGTATACTCTTGTATAACAAAGATCGATGGGAAAATGCCGACCAACTTTATATTATAAGCATAGCCAACTTGAGACAACTATTTTCATGGCGGGTGAGCTTCTCCCGAAAAACATAGAAAAAAATGCGCCATGTACGGCAGGCATCTTCCATTGAGTGTTAATTTTAGAATCGGAATATATTAAGCATTCTATAGGGCGTTTATTAAAATAAAACGCGTATACTCGAGCGGTGAACATCCACGTAGACCAAGAGCATTAAGAAGAAGATGTATTCCTCTATATAGTGAGCCAAGCAAACGCTCAGCCCGGGCACACATACAATGTACATGTGCTATCGTCATCAAAAACCCAATCAGGGAAACAGAATAAAAATGCATAAGCATGTCTAAAACTGCATTTTTGTCACGGGGTCGGACGCGCCTGGGTCTTTAAGCATATAAAAATGTTATGCATGAAGAAAAATCGACGTGAAAAGACAACAGAAATAAAAGTGTTTTTTCATATCACAAATACGTCGTATATGAGTTATTCTTTCTTCATGTACATGTCAAAATATCCACCCTTCCATCAGGATAAGGGTGGCGTAAGAGAGTTGTCCTGCCCTCCTCTTCCCGCGCTATACGAACCCGGTCACCATGCGAGACGAAGAGGACAGACTTCGTTGCTTTGGAGCTAAACGGACATTGAGGAGACGGGGCCCTAAAATGTGGCGACGAGTCGAGGCAATTCGCGTCATAATTTTAGCTAAGATGAGCAGTCAAAGACTAGGATTGGAGAGTTGTCCTGTCCTGTTCTTCCCGCGCTATACGAACCCGGCCACCATGCGAGACGAAGAGGACAGACCTCGTTGCTTTGGAGTTAAACGGTCATTGAGGAGACGGGACCCCTAAAATGTGGCGACGAGTCGAGGCAATTCGCGTCATAATTTTAGCTAGGATGAGCAGTCTCTATGCATAGTCAATGACAAGGATTGCCTAGACACTGATAACATCCCAGTTATAGCAACAGAATGCTTCAGTAGGCTATTTGCCCCGAACAGACTTTCCCGATGGTGGAGACCCTAATTGATCCACACTCTTCGCTCCGCTCGCTTGTGACAGCAGCCCGTAAAACCTCAGGAGGAGCGCGAATAAGAGTGCACATTAATCTGTGCTCGTTGCGGCATCGGGCTGCTTGTACTCTGCTACGCGACGAATGCCCTCCCGTGGGCAGCGCGGACGGATAGCGCCGAATTTTTGAGCGCTGACACGAAGCGCGGAAAAAATTCTTCAAGCACAATATCACGGGAGGGCATTTGTCGCGGGCGTCGAATGATGCACCTTTCGACGCCCCGGGACCCTCGGACTTTGGGCCTCGGATTTTGGGCGTTGAAAGGGACATTATACCTATTACTTTTGCCTTCTGATAAACGTACTGCTAGGGCGCTGCGCGTGAAAGCTGAGCAGTATCTTTTGTGCAATGGTATCATGTTCCGTGTTCTCTTCCCTCAGGACAGCGACCATTTCTGTTTCCAGTTGGTTGTCCCGGAGAAGTTCGACCCGATCATCCATCGCTGTCACGACAGCTTGCTTGCTTCTCACCAGGGTTGTGTTCGAACATATCTCACGATGAGGAACAATTTCTTCTTCTTCAACATGTTCCAGCGTATAACCTCCTATGTTCAGGCCTTCTCAAGTTGCCAGGAGTTCCGACCAAAGGCTGATAGCACCAGGCCTTTCCACATGCCGGTTCCTACTGAGTATTGTATCTTTGCCAATATCAGTCTTGATTTCAAGAGTATACCCACCTCTGACTCTGGTCACAAACATGTCATGATTGTCTGCTTTCCATTACCAGGTATCTTGTTTGCGCTGCTTTGAAAGATCTATAAGCTAGCACCATTTGTGAAGCATTCATTCAGAAAGAAGACCATGCTGGACTCAAAGCAAACACAGCAGGAGGCACAAAACGAGAAGCTTTCAAACAAGCTAAGCAGTTGCCCCTTATATACAAAAGGGCAGTTTGTATCTTTCCAAGCCCTCTTCCAGTAGCGTCCAGGCCAACTCGCGTCGCGAAAGCTGAATGCTTCATGGTGTGGTCCATTCGCAATTACTGATGTTCTCGACAGGTCCGATTATGTTCTGAGTGATTTACAGGGCAGAGTTCTTCCCAATGTCTTTCCCTTCAACTGCTTGAAACCGGCCTTCATGGGCTCCTCTGGAGGTGTGAAAAATATCACCCACCTTCAGAAATTGTGAGAAGCCTGCGAGAAGTCACCGCCTCTGGAGAAGGTCAGTGACACAACAAATCGTACTGTCACGGACGAAGCTGGTGCGCACCTTGTGACCAAGTTATTTTTGTTGCTCAAAGCCAACCTGTGCTGTTGTCAGATCATGCTGCATTTTGGACCATAACAATGGTTTTGCAGCCACACAGCAACTGGATATTGCACGTCAGTTACGTTTGCTCGGAGTTGTTGAAAATCCTCCATCATCTGACTCTGGTTTATTGATTCGCAAAGCTCGATTCAGAGCTGGTCATCTGGAAGTACTTCTGTCCTTTGCATTGACCAAGGGGCAACATTCCTTCTGGTATTGTCCGCACTTGGACCCAAACAGCTTACCGCTCATTAGACATGTCATGGCTTGTAGTGCAATCCAGTGCACAGTGCACCTGCAAAATTACTGAGGCAAATATTGTAGGATTTATTATTTTTTTCATGTGTGCGTCAGACCACGGAGATGCTGTTTGATTCATTTTATTGTTTTCGAATTGTGGACGAACTGCCCATATTCTTGTTTTGGTGTTGCTGCCTTATCATTGTAGGCTGTGTGTTGTACTCTGCCTTTTGATTTTGGTATAGGCCCAATTGAGGAAGACAACTCAGTAGTGTGTATTCTTTATCTTGCATTGCAACTTAAGAACGGTTGTGAGAGCCATGTCGCCAGATTTTTGTGCTGTCTCCTATGCGGTCAGCTTCAGGTGCAGCCATGTCATTATCAAAAATTATTAGCTATCTTTATAGCCGCTTTTGCCCAATTTTCAGCCTTCTATGTTTGTCTGGCGATACATCGTTGTCTGAACTTGAACAATATGATAATACACCTTAGCCTGTGAGGTGGTATAAGAGCATGGTCAACATGTGCTGTTTCTTCTGATAAGACAGTATTATCTAGTTTTCTCTTACGTGCATTGTAACCTGTACGGTCATAGAAATAACGTCATTTCATTTTCAGATTGTTCCCTGTTAGACACACTTACCAGACGATGTACCATTCTCTGGATTGATGCATTCTTATTCAGCATTCCTCGCTCTCTGTCTGTGTTTTCCAGCTATCCGTCAGTTGTTTTGTTTTATACATAGCTTTGTGAATTGTATACATTTACGTGTTTTGCATTAAGACACTTCTGTCGTGTTGTGACACCCTATAGTTAGTTAATGTTTTTTGACACCCTGTAGTCCCTTATAATTAGCATAGGTGGCAGCACTGGGTGGGGTGAGTGGGGACTTGCAAGATGGATGGAGGACAGAACACATGGTTCAAGACAAGAGTTTATTTTGATGATGAGAAAAGAGAGATATAAACAGTTATGAAGTAGTTGATTTACATCAAGAGTTTGAGTTAATTCATTTTTACAGTAGGTCTCTCCGACCGGATTGAGAAGCAGTAAAAGTGATTTTTCTTCATCTAATGAGAACTGTGTGAACTCTGTGACCATGTGTTATTCCTGTTCATTTTGTGTACAGTTGGCCTGTGCATTCGGCCTATGTTAGTTGTTGCTCAGTGCAGATGAAGCCAATGCATGCTGCTGTCCACAAGAATGACTCTGCTGCACTTTTGATGCGGTTTTGAGTACAGAGAACATTGTACTGTGTCTCCATCGGGTATAGAACATCTTTGTGTGAATATTCCGGGGAAAAATGTCAATCAATTCTGAGAAGAGACATTTACAGTGAACCGTGCTATCAACGTTCGTTGGACGTCGTCAGTCGGATTTGTCAAATTCGTATCATTGCTAATTGATGTGTTTCTACCAACACTGAGTTTTGTCGAGATCGTCAAGTCACGGAGACGGAGAACACTACACTGTCGAGCGTGTTTCATAAATCGTGTTCTCAACGCCTGAGTGTCGACGAGTTTTTTTTCTCTCGTTTTCTCGTCCCTGAGCTGAGAACTGGTGTTTTTCTCAACATTGAGCATCGTCATTTGTGTGCTCATCATTTGTCAAGTTCGATGCTGATGTGTTCCCGCTAACGCTGAGTGTCGTCATTTGAGCATCGTCGAGAGCTGTAGTCTACATTCTCGTCGTCGATTGAGTGCTCAACATCCGAGTACCAGCAGTGTATTCGCGTCGAGTATCTTCATGGTCATCTTGTGTGTGAGAGCGAAGCTGTTCATACTTCATCCCATGTCAAGGGTCGTATCCCGTGCTGCATTGAAGAACTGAACTGTGTTTTGGCTAAGAACTGAACTGTTTTCAAATGTGCGCCTTGAGATTTAAGAACACTTCTGAGTTAGCGAGTCATCATCTCCCAAGGACTGTGACTTTCCAGTTTAGTGCATTGTTGTCATGTGCATGAACTAATATAACTTTCTTTCAGCAATAATATTTGATTCTCTTTCAGATATTGAGTAATTTTGAGATCTTTGCCTTGTATTTGGTATAGAAGTTGGCCTTTTACTATGGTATTACATTGAACACTTGTTGTATGTATTGAGTTTGAGTATCTTAGTCTAGGTATGTGTCGGCCTTTGTACTAAGTTAACATACATTGTTTGTGCATGTAGTTGAATCACCACCTGAGTCTGAGTTCGAGTTTCAGTATCTTGGTCAAGGTTTGCGAATGCTTGTACTAAGTCACCATACATTGAGTTTGAGAATTTTGCTTATTATTGGATGACGGTAACCCTTTGATAAGTGAACACACGTCGGTGTTTTCTCCTGACTTTAGTCTTGAGAATCTTCGCGGTAGTACCGGTTGTAATTTGACCTTGCTGCATACCACTTCGAGTTGAGTTTGAGAATCTTCGCTGTAGTACAGGTTGTAATTTGACCTTGCTACACCTCAACAATCACTTTGAGTCGAGTTTGAGAATTTGCGCTGCAGTTTACAGATTGTAATTTGACCTTGCTGCATGTCTACTACCAAGTTGAGTGAGTTTGTGCTGTAGGGTTGTGATTAGACCTTGCTGTGCAATAACCAGCATATTGAGTTGAGTTGAGAGTATCACTTTGGGTTTTGAGTGACCTTACAGTGTAGCAAGTTTACTACATCAGTGTGACGGTAAGTAAAATTTGCGTCTTTCATGAGTAGAACACAAGAGTTGTTGCTACCTTGTTGTGCTTACAAGTAGGCCTTGGTAAAACTTTAAATCTAACTTTACGAGTGTATTACACATATTGTTAAAAAAAACGGTGCTAAGCAGTGCCAATTCAACTTTGGATATTTTAGTTGCATTTCAGGGCAACTTCTATACTGCCATTTTGTATTGTCGCATTGCATTTTGGGTCATGTGTTCACAAATACACCTTGCCTAAAGTTCTGTTTTACAACTGTTTCATCTAAGTTTTACCTGGGTCTAAAAAGTTCTTGTGCTGCCCTCTATGCTGTTTATGGTACTACAGGGTTTCAAGAGTTCATGTCACATTCACACAGGCAATTTATCAAAATTGGCTTAAATTTCAAAGGGGTTTGATAATTTATCTATATCCCTCCCTCTGAGGTCTGAGTTTGAGTTTTTTGAGTCAACACTGCAAACATGGGTGATCCACCACCTTTGCAATCTCTACAAGAGAAACGCAGAATCTGTCGCGCGAAGTATACTCGGCAAGAGAATGCTGTGATTAGATTTTACAGGGAAGCTGCTACATTGTTGGAAAGGGCAGATAATGTTTGGCAGTTTGAAACAGTAGTGAAAAAGACTGCTAACGCAATGGAGGAGCTCAATGCCATCTACGATGAATTGAAGGATGAACACACCGAGGTGGACTTCATCCTGATTTTGGGAAGCTTACTGAAGAAGCCTTGAGAGCCGAGACTGAGTCGGAAGAGAAGTACCGCACCCAGTACTATGACATCTCTGCCAAATTTCAACAACTGCAAGCAGACGCAGACAAGGAGAGGCGCACCCCGTCAGAGAAGTCGAGTGATACCTTCACACTAGAACACCTTGCCGCTGCTATGAAGGAGACACTGCAATCCGTTCAAACTGGCATTTCGGCAGATCAGTTTGAAAGGATATTGGGGACTCTTGCTCATAAAACGCGCTGTATCCAGATTCCAAAGTTCAAAGGGGACATCGAGCTATTTGATCAATGGAAGAAGCTGGTGGAAACGGAATTGGAGAAACCAGGGTACAGTGAAGTTGAGAAAACGAACATCGCGATATCCTTAGTTGATGAAGAGGTTTCCAAACTCATCAGTGGACTAAAGGATCCAAGTTCAAATGACATCCTAGAGGTTTTGGAGAATCGGTATGGCGATGTGTTGTCGTAGATCCAGAAGGCAGTGAATGAGATTGCTGTTGTGCCTGCTGTCACTACTCCCTCAGCAAAGGATCTGGATTCCCTCTTCAACTCTCTCACTTCTAATTGGAATTACATCATGAAACGCACATCAGAAAACAACCGTGTCATCAGAGCAAGCTGGATATTTACAGCACTTGTACGCCCAAAACTTCCGAAGGGACTTCTAAAGAAATGGGATGCAGAGACAATCAGAGAGGAGAAGGCAATGTCGGGGACATCAGATCTACCAATCTGGTTCGACACACTTTTGGAGAAGCTGCAAGACACTATCAAGGTTGCAAGACGAACTGAGCCGAGTAAACAAGAAAAACCAGAGAAGGAGAATGAGAAAAAGAAATCTGTAACCAAGGATTACAGGAAGATGTCCAAGGAATCCAAGAAGTCGACGGCACATGCATTGCAGATTTCTCAATAGACGCCTGCTAATCCAAAGAAGCACAGGAACCCTGTATTTTCTGTGGACTTCGACATTTTGCATCAAGTTGTCCGACAGTGAAATCGATGCCCGTGTCAGAATGAGTAGAGAAAGTGAAAGCTTCCAAGGCATGCTTCAACAGTTTGCGGACTACTCACTTTGTGGATGCCTGTCGGTCATCTAGTTGTAGAAATTGTTCAAAGAAGCACCACACACTTCTACATTTTGACAAGCCAGAAGCAAGCAACTCTGGGAGCAGCCAGCAGACATTGAGCCGAACAGGAGCCAGTAAAGAACGAGACGAGGAATGCTGTCGCCCATGGACGAGTTCTTTTTGACTCTGGGAGTAGGGCCACTGTTACGAACTCCCCTGTGAATTCAAGTGGGTTGTTGGTTCTATGTAAGATGCGACACTTCTGTGTATGAAGAAACTGAACGAGACTGGTTGAAAATGTAAACAAATATAAGTTTAATACAAGATATATACAGGAATTCTATTCAAGAGTCACTTCAGAATGAGTTTCGGCGCGTGTCGACATTATTGCGTTTCGCGAAAGGGAGCAGACTTCGATACTAGCTAGATTTTGGCGCTTTGTTCAGAATATTGAAATACCTCAGCATACAGGCTAGACACGTCTCGTAGGCTTCAAGAATCATTCATGCACGTGCAGCTACATTCGGTTCCCTCGTGGACGTCTCGTGACACTCCCGAACCATTCTTTCTCGTACAGCATACTATTTCGTTTCAACCGTTGGCGGCACTCGGCCTGAGCACTCAGCTGGCTTTCTTGTACCCAGCCGAACTCCGGGGTCCGTCTCAACGTTGCGAGCTTTTTCGTTTGCTCTCAATCACCTTCTGCTTTCTCGGCGTCACTCTCAAGTCTTCCCTCCCTAAGCTCCATGCGCGCGCGGAATTTTTAGTTTAATAATACACCAAAGTTCATGTAACACAAAGTTCGCGTGATCTCTACGGCCGACCAAAGTCAATATAGTGAATAGTCAATAGAGTTTGGATTAGAGTTTGGATTATAACACACCGGCTGCGGGGATAAAAAATATTCACATGATTTTTTAAAAAGCTCTTTATAAAGAGAATAATCCAAATGTCTCTCACATTGTTCACAACAAACGTATCCTCTACGTTACGAAAAGTTTTTAAGCATCACTATTATTTACATCCTTGACAGACTGTCCACATTCACATGATCTTTTCCTGATTTATGCACATTAGTCATTGAATATTCTTGCAGTCTGAGGGACCATCTCAGTAATTTCATGTTTTTGTCCTGGCAACTGTTTAACCACACCAGAGGATTGGCATCAACCTCTACAATTAATTGTCTACCATACAAAAAATGGTGAAAATGGTCAACGGCCCAGACAAGCCCGAGACACTCTTTCTCGATTGAAGAGTAGTTGTGCTCGCGATCTAACATTTTCCGACTTGCGTACACAACAGGGTGCTCGAGGCCCTCATTGTCTAACTGATATAGAATTGCGCCAATACCCCGGTCACTCGCGTCGACTTGAACATAGAAATCCCTGTCATAGTCTGGGGGTTTCAAGACGGGAGACTCTGACATTATTTCCTTGAGTCTCATGAATGCGCGCTCGCAAGTTTCGGTCCACCGGACGCGATTGGACTGGCCCTTCTTAGTCAAATCTGTGATCCAGTGCGGCGATTTCGGAATAGTTTGGAATGAAACGTTTGTAGTAAGAAACTAATCCTATGAACGATCGGACTTGTTTCTTTGTTTCCGGTTGAGGAAAATTCTTAATCGAAAGAACCTTTGCCTCCATTGGTTGCAGCGAACCACTACCTACCACGAAACCTAAGTAGTCTAAGGCAGCATTGCCTACAACGCATTTGTTCGGTTTTAGCGTAAGTCGCGTGCGTCTGATTCGAGTGAATACTTCACGCAAATCTCTCATGTGGTCTTCGAGCGTTTCACTGAATATGATGATGTCATCGACGTAGGCCTCAGCATAATCTAAGTCGCCAAGGAGTTCCTGCATGAGTCTCGTGTAGGTAGCGCCACTGGAATGAAGACCGAAAGGCATGACATTAAAGCAATATGTGCCAAATTCGCAAGCGAAGCAACTTTTGAGTTGGGAACTATCCGACAAAGGATTTTGCCAATATCCTTTTGTCGCGTCGAGCGTGGTCAAGTACTTTGAATTACCAACCTTTTCTATCAACTCGTCCACACGAGGAATAGGAAAGGGATTAGACACATCGTTGAGTTTTTTGTCCACAAAATCTGATATCGCCCGATTTTTTTGGGACAACCACCAATGGCGCCACGTACGCACTGACACAATGCTGAATGATACCCATTTCGAGCAATTCAGTGATATGCACTTTTACCTTGCGTTTTAAGGATTTTGGTTATCGATACCCGCGCTGCCGAACAGGTCTGTCATCAAACGTTTTGAAGTCGTGCTGAATCAATTGTGTTCGACCGGGTTTGTCAGAGAAGATATCTGAAAATTCCTTTAACAATGCCTTGATTCGACGTTGCTGATCAGGATCAAGAGAGGAAGAGATTTTAACATTACGCCAAGTTTGAGTTTCACCATCCCCACCGGGTGTCACCTGCGGAATTTCACCAGAATCTTCTTTACTGAAAAAGGCGACATTTTCCCTAGACTTCCACTGTTTGAGTAAGTTGACATGATACACCCTCAGCTTCTTGCGAGAAGTACCGACATTGATTTCGTAATCAACGTCACTCACTTTCCTGGTTACTTTAAACGGCCCTTGCCATTTTACAGTGAGTTTGTTGGTAGTAGTTGGAAGCAACAACAAAACCTCAGACCGAACCTTCAACTCTCTGTCACGAGCGTGAGCATCATACCACGTTTTCATCTTATCTTGTGTTTTCTCAAGATTTTCCCGAATCAACTCGGTCATTTCCTGAAGTCTTTGCCTCATATCTAGAAGATATTCAACAACATTTTGATCACCAGAAGCTTCATCAGTCGACGATTCCTTCAAAAGTACTAATGGCCCACGAACCTGGTGCCCGTACAACAACTCGAATGGACTAAAACCTAAACTGGCCTCAGGAACCTCACGGTATGCAAACAACAAATAAGGCAACATTTTATTCCATTCTTTAGGATTATCACCGGCAAACTTCTGAAGCATTGGCTTGAGGCAACCATGAAATCTTTCCACAAGACCGTTACTCTGTTGATGGTACGGAGAACATGTAATTTTCTTGATATGCAACTTGATATGCAACTGAATATTAAATGCCACTTGTTAAAAACAGCTGTTCCAACCTTGTCAATTGCATTTAATGCCCGAGGCTGCTGAGGTCGGTTGTTATACATAATGTGTAGGCCCTATTGGGGCCTGTGATACCGCATAGTGTCTTCTTGTGTTCCAGCCATAGCAAGGTGACAGCGACACAGGTCAGTGTCAGTGACAGCCACTGTCAATGACAGATTATTGTCATCTGACATCTAGGCCTATCTAACGTTGCACGGCATTATATCGTCACGTCAAGATGATTGTGCATAATACCGTCACTTTTCAATAGTAGTTCAGCGTCATGACATAACTGGCGATACAACACTGACGAGGCGAAACAATATTGTGCAACATTAGTCTGTTCAAAATCATACATGTTATGCATCTGCAACCGTCTATCAATGTCTTCTTTGCTATATCGGCAGGTCTGCCATGAAAATTGATTAACCACAAATTCTAATCACTTTCGTCCGAATGATCACTCTCATTATGATCTAGTGATATTAATGGCTCGAACATGAACGGCTCAACGTTTAAATATCCTTCTGTATCGACCAAAACATCCTCAAATTCACTGCTCTCACTCTCTGAACTGTATGCGGAAGCCAGCTTGCTTTGTTCTGACTGACCTGATCTACGTCATCAAAAAAATCCCTAGCGGCCACATGTGGAACTAATCTAAAGTTGTGTGTGGTGGGAAATTCAAATAGTTTAAAATTGAAAATTGAAATAACTAAATAATGACTTTATTATTAGAATTTGTTTAATGTCTGGGATCTTGTTTTGTTAACCCTCAACATATTTCATGAGTATCAAGCATGTTTTCAAACCTTGATATATGGCCTTTAAACTCAGGCCGCTTCCTTCGAAGTATCGTTCCTCAATCGCGGCCTTTATGTAGTTCAATTGACTGGTTATGGCATAAATTGTCTGGTTTCTTGAAATTATGCTTTCCATTGGAGATTGAATAGGATAGATAACTTTTCGCCAGACCTGTCAAATTCAGCTTTAACTGAAATACTTATTTTATGATGGTAATCAGTTAGCTTGAAGAGAATTTCTTCCAGTTTACCTCTGTACTCGAAAACGTGTTTTGCCGGTTTGCTAATTTTCAGACGAATGGTAACAACTGGTTTACCAAATTCTTTTACCTCTTCGATATCCTTCACATTCTTTATGCTCTCCAATTCCTTAGCCTCGAATTCAAGTTTCTTGGTATCTTGTAGTAGAATAGGGTTAGGTAAACGCAGTGAACGAGAACTCGAGTCTGACTGGCTTGTTAACTCCATTCTTTGATGACCTTTGGTTTTCCTATGTGCTGAAAGATTGCTGTAGGATATCTCCTTGTTACATGTTGAACAATGTATTTTCTCATTTTTATCAACAATTTCTATTTAGGATAACAAAAATTATTAAATTACACTTTCAACATACATCGGGGATGCTGATGGCAATAATGCTGACCCTGGTAATGGTGACACTAGTAAATCAGGTGTTGGTGGTGGTGCCAATAATGGTTGAGGATAATAGTAGTGGTAATGGACAGAGTCCGGAGAGCGGTGCTCGAAATGGTGATTAATCATTGGTGGCACCATCATTGGTGACACCATTACTGTGACTTCAGTTTCTCTATCATCTCTGTTTGTGCCAGTTTTTTCCTTCTTCTAAAAAAGTCTTCTTTAAAGATTCCACATCAACAGCTGAACTTGCCTCCCTCTGTTTTTTTTCTGATGGCATTTTTCATGGAAATGTATTTTTCCTTTTCTTTGAGAATCAAGGTAAACTCATCTGTTGAAATGTGTGAATCACTCATGGCCTTACTTACCAGATCATTGATGGAGTCAAGTTTTGAAATTGCCAACATTCCAATCTTCTCATGTTTTTCAATTTTCTTCAGGATATCTTTTTTCTTCCAACTTAGGGCTGAGGAGATAATGGCGCTCCCAATGGTCACTCCACCAAGTGCAAACCCTATCGGTGCTGTGATGACACTAGCTAATGCAGACACACCATCTGAGCCAGCCGCAACGCTTACAAAATTAAGACTATGACTAATGCCAGTAATTACGCTAAATGCTTTTTTGTACTTTGAAAATATCTTTCTTCTAAATTCAATCTCGCTTTCTAAGAAACTCTTAACATCACATATTTGTTGTAATCTAAAAGTCTGAGGGTTACTTTCTGTGTGCTTTTCAGACCTTTCATAGCTTAAATGACTTTCAGAGTTTAATTGAATTTCAGAGTTTAAATTACTTAAATTTGGATAAACCTTGTTGTCTCCGTCCATTTAATTAGTGGGAATAACTAGAATCAGTTGTTCTGACATTTCTAGTGTTTAGTGTTGATCTTGCAGACACTACAGGTTTTTGGATTACAGTAATTTTTTGGAGTACAGCAGGTTTTTCGACCACAACAGGTTTTAAAGGTTTTTCTGTCTCATCAGGTTTTTCGACCACAACAGGTTTTAAAGGTTTTTTTGTCTCAGCAGGTTTTTCTGGCTCAGCAGGTTTTAAAGGGGTTTCGGGCTCAGGCTCCAACTTTGACTCTTCTTCTGCCTCTAATTCTCTATGAAATCGTCCTAATCTTTCTTTCCAATTACGTGGTCGTTTTGTGTAACCCCAAGTTCTATTCATTTATTCAGATTAAAAATCTAATGTACACATAAATTAACATTTACTGTAATTTACACATAAATTAATTAAGTAAAAACTTATCGTTAAACTGTGGGTGACCTCCAAAATACTTGTTTGTTATCATTTTCCACTCTTTTATCACGTTTTGGTCTCGATAGTCAAACCAGTTTTCATTATGCTTATTGACCATAAAGTTAATTGAGCGGCCCAATTGCTCTTTGAAAATACTCCAGTCGACTGTGGAACTCTTCTGCCTGTTTTATGTTTTAGACATTGGCCGAATGTTAAACCAAGAGTAACACAGTTCTGGATGATCTTTGAATTCCTTGATTGGTAAAGCATGATCCAACTCCTCTTCAATTATTCGAACAATGTTCTCGGGACTTTGTCCTATTCGAACAATGTTCTCGGGACTTTGTCCTATTCGAACTCTGTTCTCGGGACTTTGTCCTATTTGATTAATAGATCTTTGGTAGTTTAACCAATCCCTGAAGAACTCATTGGAACAACCTAGATTAAATGATGATGATGATGATTTCAAATCTGAGTAACCAGTTAACTCTACTTTAGAAATATGGCCTTTAGAAATACGGTTAGATCAACTCTGACTTTATGACTGTCTCTATTACCATTTTTATCAAGATAACCTTTGTAGTATGAATTAAAACAAGCTCTACATTCACGTCTTTTTCCTTCTTTACCGAATTCACCATCACTTAGTAATTTCACTTCTCCACATTTACCACATTTCTTGGTTAACGTGGAACCACATGCTTTACAGTAGTCCAGTAAATTGCCTCTTCTGTTCTTTTCAAATTCACTTTCAGGTTTTGTTGCATTGCACTTAACACATTTAAATGTAGGTCCTGAAACTACTGGTTGATACCGATTAACAGGATACTGATAAACAGGATACCGATTAACAGGATACTGATAAACAGGATACCGATTAACAGGATACTGATAAACAGGATACCGATTAACAGGATACTGATAAACATTGACAGTACCATTGTTAATGTTAAATATCTGTCCTTCCATTTGACTCTCCATTTAAAGGATAAAATCTTTTCAAATTATGATTTTTAGGCTTTTAGACTTTTTATGTCTGAAATTGGTAACCATTCATTGAATTTATCACTGTAACCTTTCCACTTCACTAATCCGTAGTTTTTACCTTTAGTGGTCTTGTACCTCATTATCTTCTCGATCTTGTATTCTATTTGGCCAGGATTAGGAACATAACTTAATTCCTCCTCATAGAAATATCCTTGAATTTCTTCCTTTTGGTAATCTTCAAGTTTGTAGACGATAGGATGAGTGAAGATGATCTGTTTTATTTGAAAGACTTCTTCAGTGAAATTGGGCAAGTAGCCTTTGTCGAAAATAGTCTTGTACTTTGAAATTCTGACACTGTCGCCAACCTTGTTCTTTGGATCTCCAAATGTTTCTTTGAGGTGAAGACCGTAAAGGTTGTACCAGACAGTTCCTTCATTCTCCCTCTTTCTGGCGTCAATTGGTTTCATCCCTATTGATGAGTGAAATGAGTTGTTGTAGCCGCTCACCAATTCATCTGAGACATCTACCCATTTGTCAGTTTCCTTTGCGGTGAAGTACTTCCACATTTTTTCCTTTAAAGTTCTGTTGAATCTTTCCACAACTGCTGCCTTCTTACTTGAAAATGTAGAGAACCACTCTATGTTGTTTTCTCTCAAGAGTTTTTGAAGTGTTGGTTGTAGAACTCATTGCCTTCGTCAAATTGGATTTTCGTTGGTTTAGCTTCCTCAAAGATCACTTTAAATGCATCTCTGATTTCTTCTCCTCTCTTGCTCTTAACGGCCATAGCCCAAGCATATCGACTGAATAAGTCAATTACTGTCAAAATGAATATGTTGCCTTTATTCTGTTTCTCAAATTTTTGCATGTCCACAAGATCTGCTTGCCATTGTTAATCGATGTAAGATACCATTGTCTTTCGGAACGTAAATTTCTTAATGGCCGGTTTGTGTAGTTGGTGAGTTGGTAGTGTGTCTAGAAATTCTTTTACTACCTTGTACTTGATCAATTTGTTACTAGGTTTACCAGTAACACTATCTTCCCTTACTTGTTTCCATATCTTACTTAATGAACTGTAAGCCACAGGACTTTCAGGATTGAAGTACAAATCTCACAGATACTGTTCGATGCTGCCTGGGTCTTTTAGTTCTGTTTTACTCATTTAAATGAAGGCAAAATACATACTAGTTTTCGGTCCACACAACATGTTAATTTCAGGAGTCACCAATTGCGGTAAGACCCATTTTGCTCTTGACCTCGTAGAGAAGGAATATCGTCATAAGTTCCACATAGTCATTTTCTGTCCCACTTACTTCAGAAACAAGAGGTACAATAGGAGATGGATTTACGAAGACAAGAATGTTTTCATTGTCAATCAAATTGCTGTAGCCAATAATTTAGACCCTGTGCTTCAATTTGCCACAATGGCCTTCGAAGGATCACAGACATTATTCATCATTGACGACTGTGCTAATTTGAGAGACACAAAGAAGAAGGTGTCTGAGTTATGTAATCTTGCCTTTTCCGGTAGACACTACAATCTGACTGTTTGGTTACTCGTTCAGAAGTACAACTCTGTTGTTAAGGACTTCAGAGAGAACATAAGGGTTTTAGTCCTGTTTTTCAACAAGGATGAATCGGCAATGAAAGATGCCTTAGAAGAAAATAGTGTTATCCCTAAAGACCAGAGGCAAAAATACATAGATGCCCTTAAAAAGACGAAAGGATCTAAATTAATCATAAGACAAGAACACCTGTATGGTTTTATTCACGTTTAGTCTTTCTTCTTCCTTAGTCTTTCTTCTTCCTTCCAACGAAATAGTAAATCCCAAAACCCAAGACGCTCAATCCTTAAATGATCCAAAGGTATTCATAATTCTTCATTTCATCGCTGGGCTTGTAGTAGTCGCTCAATTGCGGTTGTCTAGGAATGGTAATTCCATTATGTGGGTTTAAACTGTTGTACAATGAAAGTGAGGCGTTGGCATTTTTTAAGTCAATTGCCGCTTCATGTTCTCTCTTTAATTCAAGGTTAACGAAGTCAATGGTACTTTTCCTATGCTCATCCCATTCTGTGGATGCTCTTTGCAATTGCTCTTGAGCTAAATTATGTCTCTTTATTTCAGTCTCATAGCCATTCTTGTCTAGTGCTTTAAAAAGGTATCCAGAACCGGTGAAGGCTAAACCATTCACCAGCGCAGAACCAACCATAATAGCTATGCCTGCCATTAAGTTTAGTGTGATTTTAGCCAAAATGAGTAAAAAATCAGGCGCAGTGAGTAAAGGTCAATTGGTACTGTACATCAAAACCATTAAGGTCGATAAAGTCATTGTTTTCATCTGTTAGACGAATATTCAACTTGCCAACACCTGATTTGCACGGAATTTCCATGTTATCTCCAAAGGAATATGCTAACATGTCTCCAAAGTTAGCTTCTTTTATTGGTCTAGTGGCTAAGACATCTGATGGCTTGCCATTGCTCATTACATTGTTGACGATGTCACAGTGGAAAATGAAATAGTCCATTGGTCTAAAATGTAAGGGCCTCTCGCTTACAAACTCGCCCTTTGTTGATTTATCTACATCTAAGGTATCAGCATCTAAGGGATCAGGCCATTCTGATTTAAAGCCAAATAATTCATTGCTTTTACCAGAAAACATAATCTGGAAATACTCCGCATTTTTTCTCTTAAGCATCTTCATTACTGTCCTACCAGTGGGTTCATTAACATCAAACTTAACAGTATTTTTGCTTAAACTATTTTCTTTCAATTCATTTGCAAACGCCTTTGAAAAGCTTTCTAGGTCATAGAGACCCTCGGGTATTGTGATAACTGTCAACAAAGATCCACGCAACTTCATTTCGTTATTTTTTTTTGCTTTACTTATGTTGTAGAATGTACAAGGTATTCCTGCAAATGTCAAACTGACGCTAATGACATTCTGAATTTCAGTGTTAAGATGTATGGTTAAATCATGTGATTTCTGTTCTGGGTAGTCACTGGAATTAATGTACACCACGGTTTTCATTTATTGCACTTAAATTTTCATTTACTACACTTAAATTCTACTTGATTATGTTTCTGGGTAAAATGCCTTGATCGTAAAAGTATTCCAATGTTGAATTACTGATTGCTACAATTCCGCCAAGTTTAAGAATCTCTTCTAAGTTTGCCTGACTTGGCGGGCCAATGGCAATTCTCAAGAATCTCTTAAGTAAATATGAGTAACCAATTGTTGCCGTTGCCAATAACACACTTTGGTACAGTGTATTGATGATTTCCTTCTTTCCTGGTGTTTCCATTTATTTATAATGAAATATATTGATTCATATTAACTGTAAAACAATCTTAATGTTGCAGTCAAAATTAATGATCTTAATGTTGCAAGGAAACAATCTGTGAATTTTGAATGTTAACTTGAGCATCAGAAACCACAAATATGTGCATTTTGCATGGCCCATTTCCAGATTCTTTTGTTATCGACAATTGAATACCATCTTTAGTGTTTTGAAGCTTTTCGCCCGATCTGTGTAATGTATTGTCTTCAGTAGTTCTCAGGTCCAACCAAAGCCCGTAGTTATTCGAGTCTCCATAGTACTTTTTCATAGACATGTTGCAGTCGTAAGTTTTCTTTAAGTCTTCGGTCATGAAGTGTTTCTTGATCACCTCATATTGATCTAGCATTCTCATTCCTTCTGGAAACACCTGATTAGCAACTCCTTCGATGGTTATTTGCACTTTTATGATGTTAGGATTTTCAAACTTTTCAGAATCTCTTGAACCATCAGTGTAATCAGAGATGAAGAGAAGTAATAGTCCTTTTATGGACATTCGAGGAAAATTGATGTTCTCGTTGATCAGCGTTTCATTGGCCGTTACGTTGACAGTTTTGAAGTGATCTACCCAGTCGTAATAGATGGAGAAACCTGAATTGTACTTGTTTGTTAGCGTATTGGCTAATCCCTTGTTAGTTACAGTGTCATATTCAAAACTGATATTTTCAAGTTTGTAATTCATGTTTGCAGTTGTGCTGGTAACGATAATCTCCTCCTTTGGTGCTAACGTAATCTCGATGATCACATCCTCTTGAATTGGAAACTTGTAAAATGGAGCATAGTTGAAAAATAGTTCAAAATCTAATGGTATCTTGTACTTGGTTCCAAATACTTTCTTCAGTGTTTTCTCATCGCCGGTTTCACCGGTAACGTCGGCTTCTGCCACACCTGATCTCAACGTTCTAAGATTTTCTGACTGAATACCTTGAAAAACCCTGACGTTCCTTTCCTCCACTGTTAACCACAGATCTTTAAAAGTCGAATAATGACTGTATTCATTGAGATCAAATATATGTTCCGTTCCCCACTTAATTACCATCTTGGATAACAGGTTTCTGCCGAGATTGTTAACCACGCTGTTCTTTGAATCACCAGAAATGGTGACATCAGCTGACAGAAAAAGAGATCTGGGCACAAAGAACGTATTTTCTCTTAAAGCAGGTATTCTAATGTACAATGTTTCTTTTGGATTAGCAGAAGACGGATTGTGTGTGATAATGTGATGATTTCTCTTGGCCTTTAATCCGAGTGGAATCTTATGACTCCTTTCAGTGTTGAGCAGTACTCCAGTTGTCATTCTATTTAATTTAAATGAAATTGATTTAATTTTACTTAACAGCTTTAATTTTACTTGAAAAATCAATCATTGATTTTACTTAGCAGCTTTAAGAGCTTTAACACCTTCTATCAAACCATAAATTATGGAGCTAACAACAACAATCACTAGAATGACTAGATTTTCGGCCATGAACCTAACAACTGCACCAACTGTTTTCAGGAGAAATGAGACAATAGAACCGATGATTCCCGGTAAAGCTGCAGCTGATTTCTTGGCCAGTTCTTTTAGCCATTCAGCAAACTTCTTTAGTCCTTCTTTCACTTTATCTGGAATTGATGATGGTTTATCCGGACTTGGTGGAGTAGGACTTGGTGGAGTAGGAGTTGGAGGTACAAATTTCAAAGCATTACTGATACCAAGACCTAAAGTTGTCAGTATCATAGTCACTGCAGTTACTATTGCAGCAATTGTAAGGCCTTCAATCTTAAAAAGTAACTTGATTCTGTCCTTGAGTGAAATCTGTGAATCTGGTTTCTTCAAGACATCAATGATCAAACGTTTCAGTCTTTTTGCACTGCTTTCAGCTTCTCTGTCTAATTCAAATACCTTGGCACGTTCACTATTCAGTTCCTCTTCCACTCTATCAATTTCTATTCTTAGCTCGTCCTTTTCTCTGTTTAGATTTTCCATTTCTATTCTTAGATCTTCATTTTCGTTAAGATGTTCTTCTACATAGTTACCATATTCTCTTTTTAGTTTATGTATGTTTCTTCTAGGTTAGCATAGTCTATTTTTAGATTTTTAAGTTCTTCTTCTTTCATATCTCTCCATCTTAACTGTTGCATAATTATCCCCAGCGTGTATTAACCCTTTAACTTCTCTCAAAGCGTTATCTGTCAAACCAAATGCCCTTAATTCTTCATCAGTAGCATCTATGATTTTATCTATGGGTTTAGGTGAAGTGTTAATCTTATCAACTACTGTATGTGTTTCAGTGGGTACAGATTGAGTTTCTCTTCTTGGTAAAAAACCTTCCATGTTAGTCATTTCAAATGCCTCTGTTGGACGTGGTGGAATTGCCTCTTTTGGTAGAATTAGTTCTTTCAAACGTTCAACGAATTTTGTGCCATACCTGGTTTTTAAAGTTGATGCAGAATAGAAGCTTCCATTACCCTTAGTTAAGCGAAAAACTCTACTTCCCCGCCAAATGACAATATTTTTTCCTTGGTCGGGTGTAAGATCATCAATTTCCGGCGCGTAGTACAGGTCTTGGTCTTCTGGTTCAATGTGTGGTGCGAGCTTACTCAAATTGTTCTCGTCATAATTCCATTTTAATTTACTCAATCCTGTTTTTGATTTAAAAATTTTTTTTTTTTATTTACTCAATGCTGTATTTGATTTACTCAATGCTGTACTCAGTTTATCCACAATATCGGTGTATTCTAAATCTTTTCCAATCAATTCAGTATTAGTACTTCTTACTCTTCCTGGTTCTGACATTGGGATATCTAGTGCATAGAATGACCTACCTGTAGATAATTTATCACTATCTGTGTTTAAGCTTGCACCTTCATCATTAATTGGATTAATTAATGATGTTTCAGCAGTTCTACCACTACCTATTTTGTAATTTGCTCCTTCATTATTAATTGGGTAAGAACTTGATTCTAAGTTACCACTACCTATTTTGTAATTTGCTAATTCATTAAGTAGCTTAGTACTTGATGATGTTTCAGTAGAAGAACTACTGCTTGCTTCTGAAATTTGATAATCACTCAAATCATCCATTTGGATATCTTCTCCTCCTTTAGCCATTTACTTTACAGTAATAAGAATTAAACTGCCAACAACAGCATAGAGTAAAAACTTGATTGTTTCATGGGTATCATCAGTCTTATTGGTCACATCAGGCCTACTTGTTACAGCAGTCTTACTTGTTGCGCCAGTTTTACTTGTTACAATAGTTTTACTTGTTACAGCAGTCTTCACATCTTTTGGCGTAGTGATATTAGTCTTAACCCTTATCTTCTTAGAAGTTTGACCTTGCATCAATGGAGGAGGCAAGGTCTTTTCATTGTTAATGTTATTCTTACCAGGCTTCAAGTGTTTAGTTGCTATCAGGATATCGTTGTTGTAATTCTCGATCTTCCGATCTTGAGTACCATGTCAGACCCTATGATGTACAGGCCTGGGGCAATTACATAGTCTAATCGTGTGTGAGTGTCTGACAGTGCTTTCTGGTATCTAGCAATTGACGTAGGGATATCAACATGCTGTTCAATTGAATCACTTAGCAGCTTGATAAATTCCTTATGTGCGTCTAACTCTTTTCCTGGCTGTCCAGTAATCGGGGTTCTAGTGAGGGCCTGTGATCCCAGTATGCAGTAAACATATGTTCTGATTGAATCATTCAATCTTTCTATCCCTGGATTCGAGAAACCTGAGGACTTAAGTGTCAGTCCATGATACCACCATGCAGAGGGTGGCAAGGTGGGGGTCAACCGTTTTTAACGAGATTAGGTATGCAAGATCCTTCCACTAAGACATCATTACACAGCAATTGATGACTCTCAAAAATCACTAGCAACCGAGTTGGGGGCAGGCCTAGTTAGGGGGCTTGTTTTAGCTTTTTACCCCCTATTTTTTGTGTATTTTTGGGTCAATGTTGGGCACTCCTGCAGAGACTAAAAAAAATAGCTGGATTTTCCCCCTTTGTATGATGGAAGTATTTGATGAGATCTTCCATTCTGCAACAGGTCATTGAGTAACACTTCATACTTTGGTCGTACTAGGCCTAGTAATTATGCATACCTAGGGGCAGTGCTTAGGAAGAGCTCTCTATCGACGCTCATATCTCCAACACTGCAGGTCTTTGAATGCTGTGGCTTGCACATGATAAAGGTAATGATACTTACTTGCAAAATCAGAAATAAAATTTCCGGCCGCTTTTACTGTTTTCCCAGGATAAACCAAGGAAAAAGTGCTATTTTCCACCAAAATGACACTCATTGGCTAGTGCTGCCACCTTTTGTACACTTGATGAATTATAAAATAAATGCATAATGAACACATAATTTATGCTTGGTGCTGGCCATGAGGATTAGTAGTTACTGTCAACCACCATGATCACCCCCCCCCCCCCCCCCCATGCCTAGGCCTACTAACCTATTTTAAGTAGGCCTACCGGTAAATAACTCCACTTGCATTTTTCCCCCAAAAAAAGAACAAGCTCATCACTACAAATTTGCCCTTGATGAAAGCCCTTTGGGGAATTGGGCCCCATAGGTCCTGAAATGCTGATTTGAATTTCAAATAACATTTTGGCCTTGGCCTACCTGATGGCAACGTAATTGAATAAGCTACATGAAGGCCTTCTTACAGTCCGAAAACCTAAAGAAACCCCCCTGTTGGTGAGGATGCTAATGTTGACCCATTCATTAGCCTGTGTCATGCTGCCAGAGCATGTTGTAAGGGTTGGACCCCCCCCCCCCCCATGGCTAAGGCACCTGAAGGGCATGTGGTATGACCTACTAATACATCTTTATCAACCCATGCAGGGATCATCCTGTTCCTAAGAACCTTGCAGAAGTGCTCATTTCACATACTAGTAACACCTTCCATTGCTAAGGAGCCAATTGACCAAAGGTGCAGTTCCTACTGTAATTACTGTTTGATGAGGACAACCCTGCAGTTGGCTGCACCGTCAGAGTACTGCTATTGGAAGTTTTTATCTCCTTGGTTGGCGGTGAAATGTTCTCCTGGAGTTGCTCTAGCATTGGCTAAATTGTACATATACATGTACTGGAATGGAGAAGTTTTTCATGAACTGAGTTACGGTACTGTCCAGTCCCTTAGGAGAGATCACAACTTTCCACATGCTACACTTGTACCTGTCTGCAGAGGACAGTGCTGCCACCTAAGAAGCAGGGACACTTTTTTTTACAAATGGGTGATTTATTTACAAGCTAATATAATGATACATAGCAAAAAGGCTATTTTGCAGACAATAGCCAAACCACTACTAACCACTACTAGGGAGGGACCAATACTAGTAACACCTCATTTACGGTACTACATGTCAGGCCCAAGTGCAGGATAGTATCAGGAGAGAGTCCCACTTTCCAGTAGCAGGCTTGGTTGTTCAAAACTGACATTAGCGCTACTAAGTATACTGACATTAAAAATCTATCTTGGCATTTACAATTGTTTACTGAAAGCCAAAGTTCAAATTTATCCCAAGATATCGCTATAAAATCATTTTTTAACCAATTGCAGTTTGGAGCTGGCCTTCTACTGGTGCACATCCTCCCTGCTGCAGAAACCTATTCAGCGTGGCAAGCTCAAAATTCTTTGGCGCTGGGGTTGGGGCCCACGTGATGTCTAGTATATCACGAGCATCATTATTCCCACTAGTGGTCTCTGTGCTAGGGCTCGAGCCACCATTCCCTGGTAAAAAGTGGCGACCCTGAAAAAAACAGATAATACATTTTATAAGATAATATTTTTTGGAAAGGCCGCTGTATAGAGGGTGGCCTCTCTGCAAAGAGGCAACATAGGTCTTCAAATGGCAATCATGCACTATGAAGTTCTCATTAACAGAGCTTCTGATACTGTTCATTTACCAATTACGTAAAAAGTGACACACCTCATCTCGTAAAGTGGTCACGAAACTTTAGAAGCAGAAAGGATAATTTTACCACCCTATCAGACTGTGCTCTCAGTAGTTCATATCTCACCTTGATAAGCAAATCTGTTTCAGAGGAAGATCCATCACCTTCACCACCACTTGCTGATTGAATCTTAATTGGATACTGAACATCTCCAACTCCTCCCTGAAAATATCAGCATAGTATTTGGCAAGTATGTGTATGATATATAACAAACTCAGAAATGCAGCGCCTCTCGCGGACAAAGATAGAACAAATCGACATTTTTTGCACCGGTTTTCGCTGCTCTTGCGTACCAGCATCATCTTTTGTTGATTTCCGCTTTTCGTTCGGCTGGCTGTGAGTATTGGGATGTGTACCGAACCAATTTTCAGTTTCAGGCCACCCTGTATAGTACTTGGTGGTCTAGTCAAATCAGCTCGAAATGCTTGCAGTAAAAAACTTCATTAACCATGCGATGACTGAACACTTACCTCATGGCCTACATTTACATGTATATCTGACTTGAGAGATTGCCCTTCTGTCCCGTCTGCTGGGTTTTCTAAGGCGTCGGCTGGTTGAACAGAGGAAGAGGCAACAGCGGACTGAAAAAAGATATTGATGGAGAATCAGGTTTAGCTTAGAATCCCTCATTGCCAAGGAGATGGGAGCCAGAATGGCATCAAGGTTTTCAGCTTAGTCCCTCCTCTCTCATCAGTGACCTTCTTACATGTAAGTCAGTCGCTGCAGGCAGAATTAACCAATATGCACTTTGGCTTGCCCTGAATCTTCTCCCCTTTTTTTTCATTCAACTCACCTCTGTATCCATGGGTGCTGGTTCTACTTCTGGTTCTACATTTGCCACAAATACTCGATGTTTAGCCTCACATCCTTTACACAGAGCTGAAAAGGCACCAGATTATGGGGGTAATGATAATATGATGACTGATGTGCAATATAATAGTGTGAGGACATGATGATGATGATAGACTTGTTTTGATAATGCGACCGGCCATGCTGATTTTGTACGGCAGTGAAGCATCACCTCCAGTGGCACTGGCAGGGAATCATAACTGGGACTTCCTGATCATCAAGCCAAGGCTCCAATCAACTTTCTAGGAAGAACACAAGTGAAGTGGTAAATCGTTATCACTCAGTTGGTTTTGCACCAAAGTTAGGTTTAGTCAGAGTGGGTATCATTACAGGCCTACTGCTTCTTTTCTACTTCAGTGATTTTGAGACTGATCCCTTACCTGAGCCAACTGGGACAAAAACTCCCCACTTGATGTATATTTCCCGAGACATCACTCGATGAACTGAACCACCATCTTTTCTGGGCTTCCGACTTGTTTTAGAGGGTTGATGAAGTGGGTGCTGGCATCTCCTTTGCTGATTCCATGATAAACTCAACTTGTATCGGTGGTTCGGTCATATTGTGGTGTCCAGAACTGGAGAACTCATATCAAACACGCCAGCACGAAGTGCTATGAGCTCCCATTCACTTTTGACTTGACTGGCTTTCCTGGAGGACATCCAACGCATCAAATGGGAGTGCACGTCCTTCTTACATTGTTTCAAGGGGATCACACTCTTGTCATTGGGGTATGAAGCGTCAGTACCACACTCGATATCCTTGGATATGACAGCAAATCCACATTTCAACTGTGATTTTTCAGGTTCCATTTTCAATAGACTATCACACAATGTACACGTGCATGTACACAATGCATTGTAACTGTAACTGTTGTTGTTGTTGTCGTTGCTGGTGTTCGTTTCCGCCTAGACCGCTAAGCCTCCACAGGGGTAATAAAGGCCTCTAGGTTGTTTGAGGGAGTGTGTGGGAGGGGCAAGGGAGAGGGGGGTTCACTAACATCTAAAAATGTAATTTTATTTGGAAAGCATGTGTATTTCGTCAGTTATCTATGGGAATGGGCAAAAATGGGCACCAGTGAGAAGGGCGCGACTCGACCCCCTCACCGGAAAACCGTAAGGGCGGCCGGATATTTTTCTTTTGCAAATTAAAAAACAGCATTCTGACTTCCTTACCTGGAAGTGGCATCACCTAAAAAACTGCAGTGTTGCAGCTAAAGGAGAGTTAAAATTGCCTTTTTACTGAAATTTGAGATTGCATTGTTTTTGGGACGTACTGTACCTGTCATTAAATGTACCTGGGGCAAACAAAAGGCATGAAAAGGTATTTCAGATCATGTACTTTCAATTTCAATAGGCGGTGTTTAGTGATAATTCTGTTTGATGCACGAAAATTGACAAAAGACTTAGCCTATTTTGAGGGATAATGCATGTTTTTTTAAAAGGAAAATGAGTAGGAAATGGTTAACAGCCGTACCCCAAAACTGTGGGGTTATTTTCGAAACCAATCCACCAGCCTTCATAGTACCCTAGGACAGGTCTGTGGTAGAAATTACAACTAGATCTGTTGACCCCCCACCTTGCCACCATTTGCATGATTCTGCATGGTGGTATCATGGACTGACACTTAAGAGTCATGAATTGTTGATATGTTTGGCATGGTTTCTGTTCTATCACATCAAATACATTCTTGTGTCTCCTGACATGATCCTTGATGAAGATATCTGGGTACTTAAAATTAGACATCCCAGCGTCCCAATCAGATTTAAACATTGGTGGCATTCTATTCTCGTAAACTTGCATTAAGAAGAAATTGATTTTCGAATCATTGATGTAGTAGCCAGGATCAGTTATGTTTGGGTTGTAATCCGGTACACTCCAGGAAGTCCATCCGTAATTGCTTGCAAACACTGAAAAATCATACTCGTCTTTTAAGCCAAATTCACTTAGTAACTCGCCTAGTTTCCTACGGTTAATGTTATTGTTTGTTTCGTTGAAATTGCTTTCTCCCAAAATGGGGATATCAAGGTTCTTCATAATTTTTCTGATTTGATAGTAGGTGTGGAATCTGTAAAATGATCTGATCATTTGATTGCTGCTGTTCAGATGCTCTAGTGAAATGCCACATCCAGTTGTCGCGAACCAGACGGCCATGTTAAACTGATTCTGATAGAACGCCAGCGGGTTTTTTTCAAGTCTAAGACAATCATCTCTATTTTTCAATTTTAAAAACCCTGGCATGATATCACTCTCTTGTCCTTTGAAAACGCTGTTAGCGGTAACATAGGCATCAAAGTGATAAAAGTCAAATGTAATGTTATCCTTATGCTTAGTTGCCAATGGGTAATACATTTATCTTAATGGATTTTCCCTGAATCTTACTTGAATTTTCCTTCGCGGTTAGATAAAAAGTTATCAGATGGCAGCACTGTTAACTTCTCGGTTAAGTCAAAAGTTATCAGATGGCAGCACTGGATCAATTAATGTTAAACAGGTGTTAAACAGGTGTTACTGTTAAATAGGCATAAATGTCATTGATCAAGTAGAAAGTTCAATAGCTGAGTGTGTAAAGCATGGAGCTTCCACACATGAGGTTATGTGTTGGCGTGGGTTCGTTTCCCGGTGAAGGCAACATCTGAAGACGGGTTTTAGTTGTGGCCAATAGTGTGGAGTGGCTGCAAAACTTATCACGGCATGATAAGTTTTTATCCCAGTGGGATAAGTTTTGCGGTCACTGGGAAAAGTAAGTAATAGGGAACCATTTTACCCATTTTACGTATTTGGTAGGTTTTGGGAAAAAACCCAAAGACCCCCCTGTGTTTACAGAAATTATCCATGTTGGGTTTTTGGTAGTGTTTGTGGTGTAAAACTTAGGATTCCTGCCAAATTTACATGAATAATCATGAAGGGTGAAGTTTTTTGCCCACGATTCCAGGGTTAGTCGTAGATAGTCGTACATGGGGTTCCCTATTACTCATTTCAGACCAAGAAGTGATGCGTTGCTACTGTCATCAAGCACACCTTCATTTTTTGCAGTTTCTTTCAGTAGTTGGCTGTTTGTTGCCCATGATCTGAGATGGAAACCACCGGATTCTACCAACTGATTTGCTGAGTTGAAATAGTCTAGCGCATTCTGTTCATTTTCAACACCACTGATTACGTTGTCCACGTAAATGTTGGTGGAAATGTCTCTGGCGCTTTCAGAGTCATTTTCTTTTAGGTGTTTACGGATGACCGCGTTTAGTATGGCTGGGCTGGCGTTTGAACCGAATAGGACAGATGAGAACCTGTACACGATGAAGTCACTGTCTGGTTCTTCGGGATTAGACAACCAGAGGAACTTAGTGAAATCTCTATCTTGTTCATGTAGACCAACATGAAGAAATGCCTTCTCAATATCACTACTTAGTGCTATGGGATAAAGGCGGAAACGCATGATTATGCCTGCCAAATCATTGAGAAGTTCTGGGCCTTTTTGTAAACAATCATTCAAGCTTGGTGTGGTTGCGGATTTACAACTACAGTCGTAAACTATGCAAATGGGCGTGGTAGGCGAATCCTTCTTTACACAGCGATGCGGCAGATAATGACCCAATCGGTTGTCATCATTCAATACGCGTTCAATGAAGCCACGTTGTTCCTGTTCATTCATGATGCGGTCATAGATTTTGATGGTATCATGTGGGAGGTGCCTAGCCAAGTTTCTAGTGCGCGCGTTGGCAACATTGAAGTTGGTCGGTAGGTGCAGGTGATCAGGTTTCCATGGTAGTCTGGAGAAATACTGTTTCTCACGTTTTTCAATGTTCTCAGCGCAAAATGTTTCAAAGTCATCGGAAGCTTCACAAGTTTGTTCACTGGGCCTAATGCCAATGCTTTCTAGATCCCATAATTTGGTTAAAGGATCAGTGTTTGCGGATTCGAGCGTTGGTGATGTAACCATCACTTGAAAACTTCTCACTTCCATTGGAAAGGTTGCGGTGTCACGTGACGTAGGTCCGGACAAAAGGTAACCAAGAGCGGACGAAACAGCGGTGGGGCCATCCCCTTTTAGCACGTGGTTTCCAACGAACTGCCAGTAGAAATCGGCGCCTATCAGAACTGAAATGCTAAGTGAGTTCTGAACTGTGATTGGCTGCGCTAATCTTAGGCCACGAATGTGCGGGAGGTTGAGAACGTCTGCAGTTACGCAGTTGTTCAATGGGGCGCATATGGTCGGCACAATTAATGCGTTGACTTTAATGTGAGATCCGCTTGTTGTTTCAACGTTCACAGCAGCGTATTTCACTTTCTGAGTGGTTGGTTCTGAACCAAAGGTTGCGATGTTTACGGTTATCTCCCCATCCGGCTTAAGTTGTAACTGGTCGGCCAACTCTGACGTAACGAAGGATTTAGTTGAGCCCTCATCAAATAGAATATTGGTTCTAGTGGAGGATAGATTGGATTTTATGTTTGCACATGCGGTTTTTAGGAGGATTGAGTTCAGGGTCTGTGCACCATCTGGTGTTGCCACGGTGTTTGTATGGACTTGGTTGGCGGGTTTCGCGTTAGTGGCTGGCTTATCAGCGAATTTTGATGGAGTCGGCGGATTAGCGAAAAGGGTAGCGTGGTGAAGCGTAGTGTGATGCTTTCCGGAACACATGCGGAATTTAAAATGCGACTCACAATGGCGGGATATGTGTTTGCTACTGAAACAATTCCAACACAAGCGCTCTTTCTTAACGATATCCAAGCGCGTATTATGGTCTTTAACCCTTTGGCAATCAAGCGCGCGGTGATTTCCCTTGCAAAACACACAGGGCCTTCGAGGTTGCGATTTCGCGTCACTAGCGTTGGTGAGAAGTGCTTGGGCGGATGCGGTTCTGGGGGCGCTGAAATCAGAGTAATCATGCACACTTGAATTAGATTGACTAACACAACTTATATCCCCTCGCTTTCCTGCTCGCATTGCCGATATCTCCTTACGAATTGCTTCACGTAACTCCTTCAGTGTCCAGTTGTCTGAACCGTGATCCCTAGA
The DNA here is from genome assembly GCF_910592395.1 of Lineus longissimus. NCBI lineage: Eukaryota > Metazoa > Nemertea > Pilidiophora > Heteronemertea > Lineidae > Lineus > Lineus longissimus. The sequence continues at coordinate 7,649,610 of NC_088317.1, forward strand.
AATATTCCTCAGAAGTTCCTCGGGTAGTTTCTCGGTGATGATGGGAATCAGGAGTTCCCCGTATGTTGATTCTGGGCGTCCGATGGCCTGCAGTCCCCGTACGTAGGTCTCGACATTGTCGTGGAAGGTCTGTAGAGATGAAATGGTCTCCGTTGGTGACGGCAGAGACCATAAGGCTGTCATGTAGGCGTTGCGTAACTTGTGCTGTTGTCCATACCTTTCCTTCAAAATCTCCATGGCGTTGGTGTAATTGTCACTAGTCAGGGGAAGCCCCTCGATAACGAGAGCCGCCTCACCCTTCAGCTGGGCACGGAGATATTGGAACTTCTGGATATTCTCCAATGCTGAATTCTTGTCAATGGCAGCTTCAAACGAATCTATGAAGCTTTTCCATCGTAGAATGTCCCCTTCGAACGTGATCAGTTGTAATTTCGGCAAATTGACAGTTTTTGGTTTATGCGACGTCAATGATGTTGTACTTACGGCTGCGCCGGAGGCAACATTCAGTGAAGTATCCACGTTCGTCTGTGGTCGGTTTCGTTTAAGAAAGCCTTTGAAACACTTAATGTCCTCGTTTATTCGAATCACATAATCATCAGACTCTTCGAATACAGTACCATAGTCCTCGGTGCCGAGCAGTTTGTCCAATATCTTCTCGTGTATTCCTTCAATCACTTCGAGTTTAGTGGTCACAAATTCGATTGTCGCCTCTAACAAGTCTGCCTCTGTATCTGAAAGTTCCGGTTTGTCACAAATTACCCTTCCTTTGGCAATTTGTTTGTCTAGTTGAGCTCTGCACTTTTTGCTTTAACTTATTCATCACAAAATCGAGAGTAGGATCCTGGTCACGGCACCAATGTGCGCCTTGGTGGCACAAAGAGTAGGATCTTATGGAAAGATAATGAATAAGTTCATGCAAGGAATGAAGTGAACGCCATGGTTCCAAAAACGTGACTAACTATAATTCATAAAACAAGACAGAATGTTACAATAATATTACAAACAATTAACATGATTGGTCAATATTAAAGAGGGTGTGATCGTATAGTGATAAAGATTAAGGAAGCTGTCAATCATGACATGAGTGGAGGATTAATACATTATACAAGACAAGTGATGGGCACCAGTTACCACAAATTGTTTTAGGTTATTTTTGTGTTTTTCAGATTTTAGATATTGTTTGTAATTTTTGATAAACCTTCAGAGATACAAACCCTGCAAAGTCTCATTCTTAGTTTTCTTTTTAAAGGCACGAAGTGCTGCAAAGCATTAGTGTTGCTCTTAATACGTTTCATTTAAGATATTGATTTTTTCTTAACTTGCTAAAAACTCGGTAAATTCGTCTATTTAATAATAAATGGAGGGCAAAAATCTAAAAATCATGGTGTTGAAGAGAACGAAAATATTTCTACATTTTTAAAGGATTTTAACGAAGATTTCAAACCTAAAACAAAAAAAAATTATAGTAAGCTTGAAGATCTAGGAATTGACCGCAAATACAAAATCAAGGATATTTCCAAAACACAAAGTAAGTGTGGCGAAAGATTGGAAATTAGGAGTTTTTAGGATTGGAGAGTAGTGTTGAAATCACAGTTTATCTACCACAACGTTTCAATAATGCTACGATTGCTGCATAAGCTTCACCGCACATGACATAATCTGATATTACAACTTGCTGCCTCAGCTTCTCACACATACGATGCATTGATGCATGAGGTATATTTTGGTTTAAACAGATATATCGCGATCTATCGAGTAGCTCTGGGTATATATAATTTACCACAACGGGAGACGTCATAAATCTATAGGGTTGACTATAAACGCGAGGCTCGTAGCATCTACGGTACTCATCTACAAGGCGGTACACCTCAGGTGCGCCATCTATAACCAGTTGATCATGTGACAATTACACAGCGTTCGTCCCGCGAACATCTATCGATATATAATATGGCACTAGCCGATTGCTGAAAATTACTTCTTTGCCCTCACGATCACTATTTTACCGATAATACCTCCAAGACTACTCGACGGATCCACCATATACGCAAACCAATACACTGACTTGCCCACAGCAACAATCCATGGAGCAACTCAAAGATATGTACAATGTCTTACACCACGCACAGTAACCGCTTCTTTTAAACGAAAGTGCACACAGTAACCATCCATGGAGCAAATTCAACTATTCTACATGTATGCACAATATATTACTCAACACACAGCAACCACTTCCTTCAACTAGATTAACTCTTTTTGTGTATTCTTTTTTTCCGGTAAACCATAGGCCTAACGTAGCCTAAGTAATATGAAATTGAAATGTAATCGATAACCAGTGACTGTATACGTCTAGGACGAAGGTACACTAAACATCAGTGCCTGGAACCTGAACATAAAAAACTACTCAGATACAGGCCTAGTGGACGGAAGGCTGCCGTGCCGGGAGGCATTGCAACGAACCAAATAAAAAACACAACTTAAACCACCAAACGGCCCAAAACGAACTTTTACAATACGGCACACGGTAAAACTTCGTCGAACACAAACACAACACAACCGGCTAGCATAACAGCACCCGACGTACTCCCCCGAACATGGCTGACTCTGTCCTTCCGCCGAGCCTTGCTCACTGAACCTTGAAACACAAACTAAAATTCCCGGCCGCATACCCGAAAGGCTTTGCGCCCATCCGGGAAAACATGGCGGCGCGGCGTCCGTAGAAACAGTATGAGAATTATCTTCGCTGGACTTCCCAGTACTTTTTACAACATTTCTAGGAAACTACGAAAAATGACGCATTCATAAAGGTTAGCGGCGGTCACTACGTTATACTTCCAGATGGACTATACACATGCAGTAAAATCATTCATTGATGGTTTCAGAGATCAGATGGAAAAAGATGGGCATACCAAAAATGCGTTACATTTTAAATTCCAGGAGACAGCCGGTAAATTTAGGATCAGTTGTAGAAAAAGAGATCAATAGCAGTATTGTCTAATCATTATGGAGAAAGTAAAATATCTTTTGGGGTTTAATGTGAGAGATTTTGTTGAGTTGTTGGGAAAGCCCGACAATACATATGGGGCGACAAGCCAGTTAATTTTGAATACTTCCACGTTCATTGCAATATAATTGATCAAGATGACATAATTTACAATTCAAGCAAGTCCGATATGCTTCTTAGGATTCCATTGAAAGAGTCTGATTTAGGTGATACACTTAAACATTATTTGACGGAGTTAAGAAACAGACCATGTGCAAAAATATTCAACGAATTTAGGATCTGGATAACTGACAAAAACAACTGTCCTGTTGACTTTAATGGGGCAGACGTACAACTAGAACTTCTCTTCTTACTAAAATGAGTAGAATTTGGGGTTACTCAAAACGTCCAAAGATTTGGAAGAAAATACTAGAAGAAATTCAGGTAGATCTTGATGAGAAATCTCAAGTTCAACAGCCTCCGAAGCAGGTATAGAAGAATACTGCAAAGCAAACATCATTGTCAGTAACAACAAATACTAGGATATCCCCACAGAAAGTTGTGTCACCTGACAGAGATTCTAGCATTTCACATCTTTAAAATTATCTTAAAGAAATGAGTGAGAGTACCGAAAATAAAATTTACCCTGATTTACCTGCTTCTCAGTATTCTTCGATACCCACATACTCCCCTGGAAAATACGCCCAATAATATTTTGATGGCACCACCAAAAATTAATTCTGGGTAAAATGACATCAATGGTAAAAAGAATACTGCGCCTCCTTTAATGAAAGGTCCACCTGTAAACACTTGGAATATGAAAATGAAAGCGGTGGATAAAAAGATACAGGACCTGGAAACTTCTGTGCCATCAGCATCACTTATGTGTGAAACATCGACTGTAAAAACATTAAGTGGGGAAATTTAAAAATATAGTTTTGGAGATGATTACACCACGCAACGCACTCGCGTAAGTGATGTTGATGACACACAACGCACACATGAAAACATGAAATTCATTTTAGCTGCCACAGCCGGAGGAGTTGTAAGTTTAATTTGGTATTTTAGCTCATCTAAATGGCCGAAGGTGGAGGTGATCCCCAATCGAAATGGATGATAGAAGTTGCTTTAACATTCATAATCCTCGTAGATTTCCAACACTTGAAACTAGTTTTACAGAACCGGTTGATGGAACAGCTTACAATGCTAGCCTGAATCAAGATCTAACAATAAGTCCAAGTACGAGGTATCTCGATCGAGCACAAACCCCAACTGTCGCAAGACAAGAAATAGAATATTCGTGTTGTGAGGATGAGTTGAGGAAGATTTTCGAGAAGTCAAGTCTGGAATTCGGTGACAAGGGTATACGTAAACTATCGGCTCAGGTGGTGAGAGTTGATATACCTAATAAGAAACTGGAAGTAAAACTAGGTGATCAAACTGTCAACATCCTCAATCAAAGAGTTAGACAAATTATAGCTTGGAGTACAATGAAAATTCGCTCTGATCAATCATTTGTAGATGAGGTCAACGAGTTATTAAACATGGGTAGACCCTCTATTGGTGAAATTAGGGAAAAGGATGAGAATCTCCAAGACGAACAGGCTAGACAAGATGTAAAGACCTAATGAGATGCACGGCTCAGTCATCTCATGCTATAACTGAGATTATTGAGGATCTTGTAAGCAGGATCACTCCGGGTGGTAGACAAAGGAACACGATTGATAAGATAATTGATCCAACTGATGAAGAATTAAAAGCAGTTGGATTTACAGATCACGCCCTGGGAGAATTAAGAGGGTTAAAAGAGGCTGGGATAATCTCGTGGCTGTAAAGGCGGATAAGGATAGACTGATTAAAGATTTAGAAGCAAAGAAAGGGGAATTGGAAGCGAAACTGAAAGAGATAAAAGCTGATAGAAATGAATTGAATTATAAGTAGATTGACCAAACTCCTGGTAATTTCATTTAGAAAACTAGACTTGGAAAGGAAACGATTGAACTAGAAGGCCAACTGGACGAGGAGCGTCAATAAGTATTTGAGTTGGACAGAGAAATGGAAAGCAGTGCAAGCAGAATGAAACGTTTGATTACAGATGTTCTGAAAAAACCAGACTCAAAAATCCCTCTGAAAGATAGATTAAAACTACTATCAAATTGGAAGACCTAAGTATATGAGCAATTGTAACTGCGGTAATAATGTTTTTCACAAAATTAGGTCTTTCTATCAGTTATTCCTTGAGAGCATTAAATCCTTCTGAACCGAATCCTCCTGGGCTAACTTCACCAAAACCAGATATCCCAGATAGAGCATTATCAGCTGTTGCGGGTATAACCACTCCTCAGACGGCGCTACTGTCGAATACCACGGGACTGAGATCGACCAATCAGATTTGAACAATGGCGACATCAGCACCAAGGACGCGCGGTAGAATTGTAGATTACAAACAAAATTTAAATGGGCCTGAAATACCAATACCCTCAGTAAAGGACAGCTCAGTAATTGTTCTCTGATGTAAATGTCATTCCAAGTACAGGTACTCAGGGATGAGACATGATTGTGTTGGACTGCACATTTCCTCGAGGAAGTGGATGCAGCTGCCCAACAGCCCCCCCCCCCCCCCCGCTTTGCCTCATACCCATGACACTGACCCACCATGCACCAATAAAGATTACTTTTATGCTATATGACCAAGAAGTACTAAAGCATAATGATGAAATTTGCATATTGTTTGACACAAGTTTTGTTATGAGCTCAGGTCCGTATACTGATGCAGCGGGCAGGGCCTTAGGAAACCCCACCCAAAATACATTTCTAAGGAGGCAATGACCAATTTAAGGTTATGAAAGGGACTGCAACATATATCACTAACATCTTTTAATTCGAAGAAGAAGTTGGCTTTTATTCCTCCATTTCCAATAAATATGCCTGAGTAGCAATTACTACACTCCTGGCTGAAATTCCCTCACAAAGATATGGACACTATAAAGGTTTTTCCAATCAACCTCAAATTTCTCCAGGCAGTAGTCAACAGTGTTGCCATCTATTTCTGAAGTTGGAAACTGACCGCACTAGCGCGCTTTTCGAGCTATCCAAGCTGGAAAAGCCCCAAAACACAAATTTTCTCAAATTTACACTACATAATAGGTTCGATCGTGTCATTCATTCTGAAATCAGTTTGAGCAGTTATTGGCTTTCTGGCAGAGCATCTGATAATTTTACTGTTCGTTGTTGTAAGTTAAGTTGTTTATGGTTTGATCGAAGGAGTAAAAATCTTCCAGAAGAAGAAAAAATCTTCCTACATATATTGGCAACTGGAAAAGTGTTAAACCCAAAAAGAAGCAATTGCATTCGACTAGGTTTGAAGGCTGAACGTCATCATCACGTTATCACTCACAATCCCTCATCGGCAAAACCAAAGGAAACTTTATGTGAGAATTCCCAAGTTAAATGAAAATACTTTTTTCATAACCTGGTAGTATTTATCTGTCGGCAGATGTTGTGGGAAACAACAAAAATTCTGTGGTAAGTAATTTGGGTAGAAATCTTATTTCAAAATTGTTGGTTAAATGGGGAACAGAAAAACTTCTTGAAGTTGACAACTATATTTTGTATGCCACTTACACATATTTATGGTTGACAAATGAGGAGAGAGAAAACAGAGTATTTCAGGGAATCCAAAGTAGTATCCTAAGAGAATTAAGATCCGGTGTGGCTTTGACTGATTTCATTGGCGAAACAAATAACAAGAAGATTCTGAAAGCTGTATTTGACAAGAAGTACAAAATCCCAATTGATTTTGAATTGCTTTCAACCCACGCACCGTTTTACAAATTTCCCATTCTTGAGGACGTTATACTTAGCATGACCTTGGCACCAAAAGAGGATGTTGTTTTTACAACCTCAACTGCGAATATGAATTATGAATTGAAAAATATATGTCTGGAATATCGCACAGGTACAGATGAAAGAGTTGCGAGGCAATTGCTAAATAATTATAATTCTAGACGATTGGATTGATCATTTTAAGACTCTGAGCGTAGACACAGATGAGACAATAATTAATGAAAATATCAATTATCGAAAAAGATCCATCAAAGGAATTTTGTTACTCTTTGTAACCACATATAACGATGGTGCCAGAGAAAGTGAAAATTTTGAGAATCCGGGAATTTTAAATTTGAAAGTTACAATCGAAGGAATCGCTAATAAAATCTACCAAAAACGAATGAGGTTACTAGATCAGTGGGAGGAAGCAAAAAAATATTTCATGTCCGAGGATATTAAGAAAACACGACTGTAATTTAACTCTTGAAAAAGTATTATGGTGATGAGAATTATTTTGGGTTGTGGATTGACTTGAGAACCACGGAAGATGATAATCTGCATGGCAGTTAAAGAGCATTTCAAAACACAAAAGATGGAATTCAGTTGGCTATCACGAAAGAAGGGAAAAAAGCTCCGTACAAAATGCATATCTTTATTGTTTCAGACCCGCAGTGAAAGATATTGAAGATTCCCTTCCCTTCCCTTTGAAGAAAGATATTGTGAATACACTTTACAGAAGTTTTGTTTCATCAGGAATTACGATTGGTTACAGCATTGTGATGAGAAGGTTTTTAAAAGTGAAAATTGGAGATCCTAGCCAGGCCGATATCAATGAATTTCTAAAATTTGGTTTGGTGGTTCGACTTGGTAATTTGTCTGCAGAGTATCTATATGATAATGAGAAAGTGTATATTGCGATGGTAGGAACTAGGTTATGTTTTAGGCCGTTTTGACCAAAGACCTTACAGGTCTTTTGCCCCAAATAAGCCTACAACCCCAAAGAACCAATCCATCGCAATATACACTTTCTATCATTCATGAGATTCCCAGTGAAGCGTTGCAATGAAATGGTCAATGAAATGGTGAGGGAATACTAGAGCTCAATGGGTTTTTCCATTAAAATAAATGGCCTTTTTACTGTCTTCATTATCCAAAACTGAAGTTAAAACCAAACATAATTATTCATCAGCTTCTGGAGTAATAAAGTATTATCCAATAGCAAATCAACATAAAAGTAAATTCACCTATGACTTCTTTAATTTAGAAGTAACTGTTAATACTAATAACTTCTTCAGACTACAAGAAACTAAGATAACACCTGGGTTTTTGAGCCTGAAAAATAAGAAAGACTGTCTGCGACTGGAAAAGAATCCATTATCGTTTTACCAGAACCAATTTAACATGGCTGTTTGGTTTGCTACAACAGGTTGTGGTATTTCAATAGACGATCACTTGAATCACAGTGACCCATTGTTAAGGTCAATTTACAGGTTTCATGTTTACTATCAAATATTGAAGATCATGAAGAATCTAGAGATACCAATTCCAGGTGAAAGTGATTTTAATGAGACAAACAATAACATTAACCGTAGGAAACCAGGAGGGTTATTGAGTGAATTTGGTTTAAAAGACGAGTACGATTTCTCGGTGTTTGAAAATAACGGTGGTTGGAGGTCATGGAGTGTACCGGATTACAACCCGAACATAACTGATCCCGGATATTACATCAATGATTCTAAAATCAATTTCTTCCTCATGCAAGTTCATGAAAATAGAATGCCACCGATGTTCAGTAAAGACTGGGATGCTGGAATGGCTAATTTCAAATATCCTGATACCTTCATTAAGTATCATGTGAAACAACACAAGAATGTATTTGATGTAATTACACAAAATGAATGTCAAACCTATCAACAATTCATGATATTTAAATCAAATGGTTTCTCTAATCCTGGAATAGAGAGGTTGAATGACACAATAAGAACATGTGTTTACTGTATTCTGTGTGCTCAGGCGTTGACCAGAACACCAATAATTGGAGTACCGGGTACAGAATTGGATGCTCAGAAGGAATTTAACAAACTATTAAAGGACTCGATTAATCAACATCCTGATATTCCCACTTCAATTTAAAGATACCAAAAAGCAGTGAGTGACACTCATACAAGACTAGATTATGTAATAGCACCAGGATTGTATGTCATAGGATCAAATATGGTACTCGTTATTGGTAAGCTGGATAACTACAATAATAACATTTTAATAGCACCAAAAAATGCTAAACCCGGTAAGAATGACATTAACCACAAAAAGACCTTACCACCACCACTGATGGAAGGAAATAGTTCTAAGAAAATAAGAGTTAAGAGTAGCGTTGGTACTGTCAAGACGGACTTCGTCCTGAGAGCAAAGCTCGAGACCAGTCATACACCAAATAGTAATGTTGTTACACCAAAAACAACTGAAACCTCAAAGAATACTCCTACTACTACTAAACTTGACACCAAAGTTGAGAAGGTGGATGATACTCATGAAACAATTAAATTCATACTTTACTCAGTTGTTGGTACATTGATTGTTTTTATGGTTAGATAAATAAGTAATTATGGCTGAAGGAGGTGAAAATTATGAAATGAGTGATTACTATCCACATTACCATCCTGATTACGATCCTGATTACGAACCTGATTACAAACCTGAGGATTATGTTGATATCTTTGGTTTTAATAAAAAGCCTCGATATGATGACACAACATACAACACAGGAGGTGAAGATTATGCTGATATCTTTGGTTTTAATAAAAAGCCTCGAGATTATGACACAAAATACAACACAGGAGGTGAAAATCTTACTGATGAACTTCATTCAGTACACCAGAAAGAGTAAGAGGTATTGTCCCTGAATTGATGGAAAAGGAGTTAAGTTACGATACAATAGAGGATAAACTTGATACAGCATTGGGAGGATCAAACTGGAAGTATGACAAGAAAAAATTGAGTAATCTTTCACCACACATTAGTTACAAAGGTAACAAACTTTATTACAATCCGACAAATTCTGAATTTGATTTGATAAAAGATAAACTAGGAAACAAAAATTTATTTGAATATCCTGATAAAAATGGAGAAAAGATAAAGTTTATTCCTTTAACTAAGGAAAATGGAAGCTTCTATGCTGAAGGCACATTAAAGACTAAGTTTGGTACTAGATTTGCTGACATGATTAAAGATATGATTGCACCTGACCCACCAGTAAGGGAACCTAAATCTGCATCCACTCAAACAGATACTCTAATCTCCCACTTACCTGTCCCATTCCTGAACCCGGAAAATCATCAGAAAATCCTAAGTCCAATAAAATGGGGTGGGGTAAGGTCGGAAACAGAATGCCCTGGATCAATATTATAATTGTTCTGTCGACTTCCTTGTCACACCCCAGAGCCTGGCAAAGAATTACACTAGGCCTAATCGGGTGAGGTTACGGATGACCTCAGTGACATAACAATTACGTATTCTCCAAAACAGTATAAGAGAAGTTGGACAGTTCTTGTGTACTCATTGATGTTTTTGTCAGAGGTTCGATTTGTTAATCGACGAGATGCGTTTGTTTTGGATTTTTTGCTTTGCCATTGGATTTTGGGTCGTGAATTCGATGGATAACGGTGACGACGGTGATGGTGGCGGTAATGGTGGGCATGGTGATGGTGGTGACGACGGAGGTAATAATGGTGCGGCTAACGAAGGCCAAGAAAGGAGACATCTTCATGGCTACAGCTTGAATCAGCGTTTGGACTACGTGGATACTTTTAGGCTGCACCATGCGATGGGCATTGCGCATGCCCGGTCTTGTCGTTCTTTTGCCGTACATCACCGCATCCATCCAAGGACATTCTCAAGATGGCTAGACCAGTATGAAGAGATGTCGGAACGCCGCGACAGGTGCACCCAAATTGAGAGGAGACGGCGGAGGATTCGGCAGCATGGCAATGATGAACAAGGTAACTCATTTTTGTCAGGAATTTACGAAAGATGTACAATTTTAAGTGAAGTAGGCCCATAAGATTAAGGCCTGTACTCACTGACGCGTTTTTCCGCCGCATTTTCACCGCCGGGCGGGGAATCCTTTGTTCACCTAATGAATAACAATTGATTTCCGCGCCTCGGTGAAAACGCGGCGCAAAAGCGCGACAGTGAGTTCAGGCATTCACTGTGAAATGAGGTTTTATCCATAGTTCGACATTATTCAGGGACTCTTCTTAGATTTCAGGCATACTCTACTCTTCTCCCCCTCCGATTCATCCCTTCACCGTCTGCTTGATAGGCCTACCGTTTGTCCTTTTCAGCGTTTTGGGCAGACATGGAAAATCAGCTCAACGACTGGTTTATTCAACGCCGTCAGCATGGAATTCCAGTATCCGGGATCGATCTCCAGTCACAAGCAGCCAGAGAATACAGACAATGGTGGACTAATCTGACGGAGGAACAAAGGCAGCAGACGAGAGCGCAAAGGCCTCGCAATCAGGATTTCCGAGCGTCAGATCACTGGCTGACCCGATTCAAAGAAAGGTAAAAACAACGAAGCCATTTCGTAAATTGGTATCTCACTTGGGTTGGGTTCTCTCACAACTTTTGTTCTGCCATAATGGAATAATGGGCCCAATGACCAAGAAATGGACAGTAATGGGGGAGTAAGCTACGTTTTTCAAAGCTAAAAGTGGTCTCCTTTTCCTTTCAGAAAAAGAATAAGCCATCGAAGAAAGAATAAGGACACGCGAACCCTCCCCGACAACGCTATGGAAATAGCGGCCGTCTATCGTAGGGAAACGTCTCAAATCATCCAAAATGGAAATTTCCATGTGATCATCAACATGGATGAAACATTTGTCAACTTTGACATGGTGCCGAAAACCACAATGGCTACAACAGGATCACATTCGATCGACATCAGATCCTCAAGAGGGAACGGGAAGATTGGATGCACGGTAACCTTGGCCGTCTCCAGCGATGGACGAAAACTACCAGCTGAGGTCAACTTTAGGGGCTTGGATGCTGAAGGCGAAGTTATTGCAGAACTGCGAGCCCATGCTCCCCAGAACGTGCGAGTAAGTAAACCTTTTCATTAACTAATCCTGGTTTATTAGCTGTTAGATGACCATATCATCTTCAACTGCCAATGGAGCTAGCTCTATGATCTGCCTGTTCCTCGTGTTTAATGGTCTTTTTACGAATCCTGTTCTATTTTTAGAATCATTGCAGTACGTTGATCTTTGAAACCATTTCCCAAAGCTATCAGCTGGCTGAGCAACAATACAATCGGAGAATGAGTCATACATTTTCATGAATTGCACCGATTTATTCTTTATTTCTAAACGAAACGTTTTAATCTTAGGTTACAGGTACTCCGAATGGCTGGGCAAGACATCAGTCATTGATCGAATGGTTGCAAGCCATTGTTGTGCCATTTATTGCCGGAGCAACCTTTCTCCTCATCTTGGATCGCTACCCTGCCCATAGACATCATCTGTTTACGGAGGAAATTCCGCGGCAAAATGGACAGGATTCGTTCATTCCTGGACGATGCACTTCAATTTTGCAACCTTTGGACTTAACTGTAAATCGCAGTTTTAAATGTCATCTCAGATTGGTGTGGAAAGCCTGGAAGATTGGACATACCGAAGATGATGGACACTGTGATCAGATTTCCCGCCAGGAAGTAGTACGTATGATCAGTCTCGCCTGGGAAAGAGTGGCATTCCAAGTGATAGTCAGTGGGTGGAGACTAAGTGGACTTCTTCCTGACGGGAATGACGACCCAGTGATCCCGCATCCAGCAGATGGGGAACTTGAAGAGGTTAATGATGAGCTTGAGTTTGACCCTGATGACGCTGATGTTGACTTTCATGATGAATAAAACCTTATCAGAATGTTAATCTTCTGTTCAATTTTTTCTTTAATGCCCATTATCAGGCAGTAGATCACCCTGTTCTTTCGTCCCAGTTCCAATCTAGTGACTTTACCCTTCCATGTCAAAGACGAGGCCACTCTTTTTAACTACAGGTGATGAAATCAACAATCAGGCCCGATCACAGTTTAAAGACTCCTTGTGGGTGTTCCTAGACCACTTCACTGCTTAACTGCAGAATAGCCAGGACTCTTCTATAATCACCCTTATTCCATTGGGCAATTGATCGGTTGTAGTAGCTCCCATTGTGTAAATACAGTGTGTTAAATGGTGAACGAATCGCCACAGTGATCTTGAGCTGTTACGAAACCGTGACCCTAATTGCCCCGGTCGCCCAGCCGCAGTACACGTAAACGACTACGTGACTAGGCAAGATTGTCGTAAAGCCTTACAGTGTCCATTGTTATGTCACTACTCCAGGCTGTTCCATAAATTGAGCTCTGCCCCAACCAAAATTAGCAATATTCGGACTTAGTCACTTGCGATAGGGTTTGGAAATGGGACAGGTAAGTGGGAGATTAGAGTATATTAATTAATGAGGTAAACAGTTCAAACAAACCAATAAGTAAACTGATAGATGCTACTGATGATGAACTTAAATCACTGGGTTTTACTGAATATGCCTTGAGAGAACTTAGAGGGTTAAAACACGCTGGTGATGATCTAGCTGCAGTTAAGATGGATAAGGACATGCAAATAGAGGAATTAAAAGATCAGCTTCATAATTTAACAAGAGACTATGTAATGTCTGTAGAAGAAGATACTGAAGATAAAGGAGAGTTGAAAAAGCAAATAGATGAACTAAATGACAAATTGTATGAGGAACAGTCAAAGGTATGGAGGTTAGACAATGACAGGGAGTCACAAACTAGAAGAATTAAACGTTTAATTGTTGATGTTCTAAAGAAACCAGATTCAACTATTCCTCTGAAGGACAGAATAAAGTTACTTTTTAAGGCGTATGGTGTAACTATTAGCGCCATAATAACAGCTGTTGTAATGACATTTACAACTCTAGGTCTCAGTATCAGTAGTGCTTTAAGTGGTGCCACTAAATCTGTAAAACCAACTCCAGGACCAGACGCAACTCCAGGACCAGAACCAACTCCTGGACCTACACCAGAACCTGGACCAGGACCAAAACCATCAATACCAGATAAAGTAAAAGAAGGTCTCAAGAAGTTTGCTGAATGGCTAAAAGAACTAGCCAAGAAATCAGCTGCGGCTTTACCTGGAATAAAAGGGTCTTTAGTTTCATTTTTATTGAAAACAATTGGTGCAGTTGTTGGCTTTCTAGCTGAACATCTGATCATAGCAGTTATTGCTATTATTAGTTCCATAATTTATGGTTTAATTGGGGGTGTTAAAGCCTTAAAATTACGTAAAACAGTAAAAAAACATAAAAGGTCTTAGGTGAACTTCTATCAAAAAACAATGTTTAAAAAATAATTATTATGTAAATATGAATAAATACATCTCATTAAAAGACTATTTTAGTAAATGTAGCAATGAAAATCTTACTGGATTCCTTCGTCCTAGGGTTATGGATCGAGCTATGCTCTCAAGACGAAGTCCGACTAGGACAAAGTCCCGAGAGCAAAGCTCGACTGAGACACACAAAGTAGTCCTGCCAAGAATGAAAGAATATGACGTCAGTACCAACACTAATGCCCAATTCTGCCGTAATTGTAAAAGGTGGACCCTTTTTGAGTATCAAAAAAACTTGAATTCAGCAAGGTACGCAGCTAAAACTGTGAAGTATCAATTCTGCACCAATTGCAATTCGACTACTTACGATGATGATTTTAAAACTCTTGAGATCAATATTGACAACAAGACACGTTACTTTGACAGTATTCTAAGGAAACTTGGATGGAGGCGGCTGTCCGAATCGGCAGTTAAGTATTTAAAGGACTTTGTGGAAGGGTATTTACAGTGCTACTTTTCAAGTCACAGAAAATGTCTTAGTAAGCAGAGATATGAAAGTACTCTTCAGTCAGCCCTAAAAATGGGTATTAACACTCTCCCCTCTAAGTTATGTAACCAAGGGTTACATGGTGAAGCCATGCTTTTTAAATTTCACTGTGGGGAATATGATTGGTTTCTTGCAATAGAATTTATTAACAGGGCAATTGGTAAACCGCAATTAACCGATGAGAATATCACTGACCTTAGACTAGTGTACTATGCTTTCCTTAGATTTCTGCATTACTGTGGTGTCAAGGTCACCATTAACTACAAGGTATTTTTACACCAAGCCTTTAAAACGCTGAAAATTGATTATGTAATATTTACACCTTTTTTAACCAACAAGGAGCGAGTTAATGATTTGGAGAGATTATGGTATGATTTCACTCAAAGTATTTTCTTCCAGAATTACAAGGTTGAGAAGGAATATGACCAGGATATTGACAAGCAGTTTGACGTTTTACTGAGTGCCAGTGCAGGTAGAGACAATAACTGCATCAGTAGTATTAAGTTTACACCAGCCGGACTTCGTCCTGAGAGCATAACTCGAGCCGGACTTCGTCCTGAGAGCATAGCTCGAGCTAGTGTTAAGTACAATAAAGTTGTGAAAACAGCATTTTGCACTTAACAGTCATTTTTCCATAATTTTAAATGAATAATCAGCAAATGAATAGTCAGACATCTGCAATGATTGAACAACAGATGAAACAGATTGGTGTTATGAGTCCTGAGAGCTTAGCTCGAGTTGGGGCTTCTAACCAACAGAACACTGGTAGTTACCAACAAAACAGAACTAACTTTCAACAGAACTGCTCTACAAATCAACAAGTTTCAAACAAGCAGTTGAATAGTTCAAATTTTGTTACTCCTAGTCAAGGAATAGTCAATTCTAGTTGCCAACTAGGATCAACTCGAGCTACGCTCTCAGGACAAAGTCCGACTAGCAATCAACAAGGTTCAAGTAGCAATCAACAAGGTTCAAGTAGCAATCAACAAAATTTGAACTATTTGACTGATAGTGGCCTTAAAGCCAAACAAGACTTAGAGATTCTAGTTGCAACTGGTAAAAGCAAGGATTTCCTTAATAAACAAATAACTTTTAATGACTTAGATAATATGACTGAAAAAGAAATCTTAAAACATCATAGAATGTATGAAACAAAGATGGCTGCCAGACTTAATGATTCTTTGGGTAAGACAGTAATTAAAGCTTACACTAAATTATCAAGGTGGTTATTACCAATAGATGATGAAGATGATCTTTACCATGATCTTAGAAATGATTATTTGATAACTAACGAGTTGGATAAATGGCTTGGATGGTTGAGTTTGAGAATGGACTTGCACTTGCTTCAACAACACTTATTACTTTAGGTCATTGTCATGAGGAATCATCTATGAATACATCGAGTATGACTGCATCAAATATGAATACACCAAATATGACTGTCTCTGAATGTGACAAACCAATAGATGAAAGTCTAGATAACACAGGTAGTGATGATAAAGAAGACTAAATTAACCTGGTTATGAGAACATAGTTCGAATTAATTTGAGCAAGATAAATGGAACTTGAAACTGTAACTGATACTACTCGAGCTATGCTCTCAGGACAAAGTCCGACTAAAGTTTCAGTGTCTAAGAAACCTCGATCAGAGAAACAATTAGCATGGTCTAGAGAACTGGGTAGAAGATCTAAGGAATTTAAGAGGATAAAAAAGGATAAGATGACATTTAAAGTACAGGACTCCTCACCAAAAAACAGAGTTGTGGAAAAGGAGGAAGAAGAAGTAGAGGAAGAAGAACCACAATCTCAGAATACTGATGTATCACTGCGTGAATCTAGTAGTAATACTTATGTCTATGTACTAGGTTTAGGTGCAATTATTTTAGCATCATTTATCATGTTTAAGAAACTTCCTAAAAAAGTAAGTAAAGAGCAGCGATCAGGCTTGAATCGAACTTTGTTCTCTGGACGTAGTCCTAATCGAGCTATGCTCTCAGGACAAAGTCCGAATGAAGCAGTCATGAAGGGATCAATTAGCCCTCTTGTTAAACCTGTAGTTAAAGAGAAGAAATGTACTATTCCTTTAATGGAATGATCTCATCAGGTGGTCGAGCTTTGCTCTCTGGACTTTGTCCTAGTCGGACTTCGTCTTGAGAGCAGAGCTCGAGTCCGAGGTGCTTGTCTTCACCACAAGAGTTTAACTCTATTCGGACTTTGTCCTGAGAGTTTAACTCTATTCGGACTTCGTCCTGAGAGCAGAGCTCGATTCTTAACTCTAAAGAAACCTCTGTTCCTCTGAAATTAACTAGCTTACCATTCTCATCAGTGATTTCGAATTTTATGTGATTAGTACACTTATTTATCGTTTTCTTACAATTCGGTTCGTATCGCTGCATTTTTATTTGGTCACCATCTTCTACAGGTATGATGCAGAAAATGTTAGATGGTTTATTGTTGTAGAGGGTCTTAGCTTTGTCAACCAAATTAGCTTGCAGGAATAGATATTTTCTGTAAAAGTTGAGTGGTCTTGTGGAGTAGTATTTTCCTTTCTTGGTGAATTTAGTTTGCTTAAAGCCAAACCATTCATTCCATACACCGAATAAGTTTGAGGAGAATGTTTTGCCAGCTGGTGTATTATTTACAATAGCATAGATTATGATATTAAGGTAAAAGTATTTATCCTCTGTAAGTTCAAGGGTTATGTAATTATTGTTATCACAGTAAATTTTCACATGGCTAATTCCAATTTCTTTTATGTATTTTTGCCATACCTCACAAAACTCACTTAAACTAAAATGTCGAGAGTATGGCAATGTAGATTGTCTGTTTTTTATTATTCTTCTAATAGAGGGGTTAACTAAAAAATTCTTACAAAATTCATCTGGCGTCGCATCGGATGTATGGTTAATGTCTTCAATGCACTGTTCTATTATGGTTGCATCCAGTTGATTATTAAGTTTAAACTCTTCGTAAAGAAACATGAATACTTGGGCACTCGCTGGCAGGTTATCACCTGTCCACCATGAATTGTAAAAGGTTATCGATTTCAAAGTAATGGATTTTATGTCTAATTGGTCTGTTAAGTAGTACTCAAATTTGGCTTCATTACATTCTTGTTCATTGATTATGAAGTCCATTTCTATTTAATTCAAGAGATTTATTGAATTTAATAAATTTTAATCTAATAAATAGAATGACTGATAAGAATCAGAAAATACTTTGCACTACATGTGACAAGTACATATCCTACAATAATATGGCTATTCACAGGAGAACCAAAGGTCACTTAAGTAAATTAAATCCGGATTATGTGCCTCTTGCTCAACCCCGAGCCCAATCACTGATCCCTAAAACTATGGATAAGAAACTTGCATTTGAGGAAAATGAGCTAGATGGCATAAAGAAAGTGAGTGGAATAGAAATAGTAAAACAATTTGGAAAGCCTGTAGTCACCATTAGTTTGAAGATTGACAGAGAAGCTAAACAAGTGTATGAATACAGAGATAAATTAGAGGAGGTATTATTTCAACTCAATGATTACCATCACAAAATTAGCATATCAGTATTTGCTCAGTTTGATCGACCTTTGGTCGAAGAGCAGAGCATTGATCGTCAAGGTGAAAGTGTAACCCGGACTACGTCCAGAGAGCATAGCTCGACTAGGACAAAGTCCCGAGAACAAAGTTCGACACACCCCATTCAGTCTCCAATGGAAAGCATAATTTCAAGGAACCAGGCAATTTATGCCATAACCAACCAGTTAAACTACATTAAGACACAGATTGAGGAAAGGTACTTTCAAGGGTCTGGACTTACACTGAACAAAATAGAGTCTTGTAACATGACCATCTGTTCTTACAAGAGGTGTAAAGGTGGTCATTACACTAAATTACCATTTAAAACAAAAGCAGTAATAAATGTGGAATCAAATGACAATAAATGTTTTCTCTGGTCTTTATTGGCCGCTAAATATCTGAAAGAAAATCCAGAGACGGACTTTGTCCTGAGAGCAGAGCTCGAGAGTACATTAAATATTACTACCGATATGCTACAAATGACTTCGTCACGAGAACAGAGTTCGAAAACTACTGATATCAAAATCAAATCATTTCCTGTATGTATTCAAAAGGATATTCCTAAGATAGAGAGTGATAATAATCTCAAGATTAATGTGTTCAAGTTAGAGAACGAATGGGCTAAGAGCACCTGTGAGGCAAAACTAGAACCTCTCTACCTGTCCAAGAATTATGATGATGATGATGTCATCGATCTGCTGTATTTCAAGGACCATTTCATGTACATAAGAGACATCAATGTTTTCTTCAGGACACTAGCTCATAGAGTGTATCTTTGCAGGAGATGCATGAATTACTTTTACAGGAAGTCAACACTAGATAAGCATAAAAAGAAATGTGGAGAACACGATTACTGTAAGATTACTTTGCCTCCACCTAACAGTAAATGGTCACAAATTAAATTTGAAAAACACTCATTCAAAAATAGAGTTCCGTTTGTGATCTATGCTGATTTCGAAACGATAAGCACAACAGTCAATGATAACTCGAGCTCTGCTCTCAGGACAAAGTCCGACACAACTCAGACAGATACCACTAAAAAACTTTTTAAACAAAATGCATCAGCTGTTGGTGTTTATGTTCACTCAGACTACACACACCTTTACAGTAGCCAGTATGTGTCTCACAGGGGTGCTGATGTTGTAGATGTGTTCTGTAATTGGTTAATCAGGATGGAAGAACAATTCTCTAATTTATTGAACTGTAACTTTCCTCTAACAATGACAGATGAAGACTCGAGCTCTGCTCTCAGGACGAAGTCCGACTGGCATAAATATCAATTAGAAACACATTGTTACTATTGTAATCAACCTTTGGGATATGACAAGGTCAAGGATCATGATCACTACTGTGGTAGATATCGAGGTGCTGCTCACAACTCGTGTAATTTGAATGAAAAGAAAGCTATGTTTGTTCCAGTGTTTTTTCACAATCTCAGTAATTACGATTCTCACTTATTTATTAAAGAATTAATGACTAAGCTACCGAAGTACAAGAAAATACTTGCCAAAACATCAGAGGAATACATTTCATTTCAGTTCGGTTGTTTCAGGTTTTTGGACTCGTACAGATTCCTGCAGTCCAGTTTAGACAACATAACCAAATCAATGTTGGATGATGATTTTAAAATTACCAGACAGCTGTTCCCAAATACCACTGACTTTAAGCTATTGAGGAAGAAGGGTTCAGTACCTTACTCTTTTTACACATCACATGAAAGCTACAATGTTACTTACCTAGAAAAGTCTATGTTTTTTGACGAATTGAAAAATGAAATGGCACCTGATTCTGCCTATGATGAGGCTAAGGTAATATGGGATCATTTCAAGATCAGGAATCACGGTGAGTTCATTGACCTCTACCTCAAAACTGATGTGATCCTTTTAGCTGATTTATTTGAGAAATTCAGGGATGTCAATTTGAACTACTTTCAGATAGATCCATGTCACTGTTACTCGGCACCAGGCCTAACCTGGCAAGCTGGTTTGAAGTACACAGGAATAAACCTAGAACTACTGACTGATACCAACATCTTACTTACTTTTGAGAAAGCAATACGAGGTGGAATTTCGGGTGTTATGGGAACAAGACATGTCAAGGCAGATGAACACCACAAACTACTCTACGTAGACGCAAATAATCTCTACGGCTGGTCCATGATGGAACCTCAACCCTATGGTAGTTTTGAAATGATAGATATTGATCCACTCGAGCTATGCTCTCAGGACAAAGCTCGACTTAACATGAATGTTATCAGTAAAGAGCAGATTATGGCAATTCCAAGTGATAGTGAAGTAGGCTACTTCTTAGAGGTTGATTTGGAGTATCCAGGAAATATTAAATTTAAGTCAAGGAACTTTCCATTCTGTCCCGAATCTCTCTTTATTGAAGATGATGAATTAAGTCCTTACCAGAGAGAGTTACTGGGCGATGATAAAAGATCAAATGTAGAGAAACTAATACTAACACAAAAGGATAAAACTAATTACATAGTGCATTACAGAATGCTACAATTTTACCTCAAGCACGGAATGGTACTTAAGAGGGTTCATTCAGTGATAAGCTTTAAACAATCAAAGTGGTTAGCACCATACATTGATTTTAACACTAAAAGACGTATGGATTCTAAGACTGATTTTGAGAAAGACTATTTTAAGCTCATGAATAATGCGTTCTACGGAAAGACTTGTGAGAATGTAAGGAACAGGGTTGAAAATGAATTTGTATCGGACGGGGAGAGAGCCAGGAATGTAATGGCCAATCCCAGGTTTTCATCGATATGCGTATTTGACGAACATAATGCTGCTATTAGCATGAGGAAAACATCAATGAAATTCAACAAACCAATCTACATAGGAGCCTCAGTACTTGAATTGTCTAAATTATTAATGTATGAATTCTATTATGAAGTTCTTCAACCGTACTTTGGTGAGAAAAATATTGAACTACTGTATCTAGATACAGATTCCTTTGTACTTAACATTAATACTGATGACTTAACTAAAGACTTAAAGGAGTTGAAACACTATTTTGACTTCAGTAATTATCCAAAAGATCATACACTCTATGACACCAGTAAGAAGAAGGTACCAGGCTACTTTAAGGATGAGCTAGGAGGAGTAGAGATGACTGAATTCATTGCCCTGAGAAGTAAGATGTACGCTTACAGGACAAAAGATTACGATTCTAAGAAATTAAAGGGTATTGCCAAGAATGTAGTAAGGAGAAATATCTCATTTGATGACTATGTTGATTGTCTTGAAAAGAGTAGGTCATTTTACCACAAGATGAGACACTTAAGATCAGATAAACACCAAATCTATTTGGAAGAAGTTGACAAAAAAAACCTCAGTCCTTTTGATGACAAGAGGTTCATACTTGAAGATGGAATAAGCACCTTACCATTTGGAATGTATTATGAAGGCTACATAGATTACAGCGATTCAAACTTCGCTTGAGTCCGACTTCGTCTTGAGAGCATAGCTCGAGTCGAGCTTTGCTCTCTGGACCTTGTCCTAGTCGGACTTCGTCCTGAGAGCATAGCTCGAGTGCAAAATCTTTATTGGGACTTTGTCCTGAGAGCATAGCTCGATTAAACTAATGAATAGGGTGGTGCTGATGGTAGTGTTACTTGGTGAAATTCATCCCTAACACCAAAGTAATGATAATAGTGATAGTGATACACCACATTAGGATTAGGACTATTTAGTCGGACTTTGTCCTGAGAGCATAGCTCGAGTCGAACTTTGTTCTCTGGACTTTGTCCTAGTCCGACTTCGTCTTGAGAGCATAGCTCGAGTCGAACTTTGTTCTCTGGACGTAGTCAGGGTCCTGTTTGATTTACTGAACTTTTAGTTTTTCTAGCATCTCTGTCTGTGCTAGTTTTTTTCCTTCTTCTAAAAAAGTCTTCTTTAAAGACTCTACATCAACAGCTGAACTTGCCTCCCTTTGTTTTTTCCTAATGGCATTTTTCATCGAAATGTATTTCTCCTTCTCCTTGAGAATCAAAGTAAACTCATCTGTAGATATGTGAGAATCGGTTAAGGCTTTACTGACCAAATCATTGATTGTGTTCAGTTTTGAAATTGCCAACATTCTGATATTCTCATGCTTTTCAATTTTCCTTAGAATATTCTTTTTCTCCCAGCCTAAGGCTGATGAAATAATGGCACTACCTATTGTTACGCCACCCAAAGCTAAGCCTATCGGTGCCGTGATGACACCAGCTAAAGCGGAAACACCAACAGATCCGGCTGCAACGCTGGCAAAATTAAGGAAATGGCTAATGCCAGTAATTACGCTAAATGCTTTTTTGTACTTTGAAAATATCTTTCTTCTAAATTCAATCTCGCTTTCTAAGAAACTCTTAACATCACATATTTGTTGTAGTCTGAAAGCCTGAGGGTTACTTTCTGTATGCTTTTCAGACCTTTCATAGTTTAATTGACTTTCAGAGTTTAAATTACTTAAATCTGGATAAACCTTGTTGTCTCCATTCATTTAATTAGTGGGAATAACTAGAATCAGTTGTTCTGTCATTTCTAGTGTTTAATGTTGATCTTACAGACACTACAGGTTTTTGAAGTACATTAAATTTTAAAGGTTTTTCTGGCCCAGCAGGCCCAGCAGATTTTAAAGGTTTTTCGGGACCAGGCTCCAACTTTGACTCTACTTCTGCCTCTAATTCTCTATGAAATCGTTCTAATCTTTCTTTCCAATTACGTGGTCGTTTTGTGTAACCCCAAGTTCTATTCATTTAATTAAGTAAAATAAAATCAATTCACTGCAAAGAGTAAATTTCTTTCAAGTCTATTATTCAACTTAATCATCTCGTTTATGATTTCTGTCTGACTACTTATGTTAATGTTCTGGTTCATTCTCATGTTATTATTTAAATTCGATAATCTATCAAACAGAATCATATTTTCATCACGAAGATAATCCCCGAAATGCTGTGATATCACTATTTTCCAATCTGGTATTACATCCTGGTCTCGAAAGACAAACCAGTTTTCACTTCTTATCTTTACCATGAAAACCATTGACCTATCCAATTGATCCTTAAATAGTGTGTAGTCTACTTTAGCACTCTTCTGTCTGTTTTCTGTCTTTTCCATTGGTCTCATGTTAAACCAAGCAAAGCACAGTTCAGGTTTATCTTTGAATTCCTTGATTGGTAAGACATGATCCAACTCTTCTTCTACTATTCGAACTCTGTTCTCGGGACTTTGTCCTATTGGAGATAGACTCCTCTGGTACTCTAACCACTGTGAGAAGAAACTGTCTGTACATCCTAGATTGAATGATGAATTACCGGTCGGACTTCGTCCTGAGAGCAGAGCTCGAGTACACTCTCCCTTAGAAATGCGGTTTAGACCAACTCTAATTTTGTGTCTGTCTCTATTACCATTTTGGTCAAGGTAATCCTTTTTGTAATATGAATTAAAACATGATCTGCAGTTACCTCTATTTCCGTTTTTACCAAATTCACCATCACTTAGTAATTTAATTTCATAACATTTATTACATCCCTTGATTTTACTTGAACCACATTCTTTCAGGTTTCTTTTCACAGCACTTAACACAATAAATTGTAGGTTGATTTTCCATGTTTTGATTCATCATATTATTCTGATTTTCCATGTTTTGATTTTCCATGTTTTGATTTTCCATGTTTTGATTTAACATAATCTGATTTAAGATAAACTGATTTATCATATTTTGATTTAACATAATCTGATTTATCATATTTTGATTTAACATATTATTTTGATGCAAATAATACAAAAACTTCTGAATATTTTGATTCATCATATTATCATGATTCATCATATTATTATGATTCATCATACCATTTTGATTATCAAATATTGCTCCATCCATTTCTTTCTTTATTTAGTAGGACATTTTTTTTTTAAATTACGTTTTTCGAACTTGTTCTTGTGACTTAAGTCACTTTAGAGACTTTATTTCATTTCAATGATTTGATATCAGAAACTGGTAACCATTCATTGAACTTATCACTGTAACCCTTCCACTTCACTAATCCGTATTTCTTGCCTTTACTGGTCTTGTACCTTAGGATTTTCTCGATCTTGTACTCTAGCTGGTCAGGATTAGGAACATAGCTCAATTCCTCTTCATAGAAATATCCTTGAATTTCTTCTTTGTGGTAATCCTCAAGCTTGTAGACGATAGGGTGAGTAAAGATGATCTGTTTGATTTGGAACACCTCCTCAGTGTAGTTGGGCATGTAACCTTTACCGAAAATGGACTTGTACTTTGAAATTCTTACACTGTCACCTACTTTGTACTTTGGATCACCAAATGTCTCTTTGAGGTGAAGACCGTAAAGATTGTACCACACTGTTCCTTCGTTTTCCATCTTTCTGGCGTCTACAGGTTTCATACCTATTGATGAGTGAAATGTGTTATTGTAGCCGCTGACCAGGTCATCCAGAACGTCAATCCACTTGTCAGTCTCCTTAGCGGTGAAATAACGCCACATTTTTTCTTTAAGGGTTCTATTGAATCTCTCTACTACTGCTGCCTTCTTATCAGATTTTGTGGAGAACCATTCTATGTCATTTTCTGTTAAGAGTTCCTTGAAGTGTTTGTTGTAAAATTCTGTACCGTCATCAAACTGGATTTTCGTTGGTTTTGCTTCCTCAAATATCACTTTAAATGCATCTCTGATTTCTTCTCCCCTCTTACTCTTAACTGCTAGAGCCCAAGAAAAACGACTAAATAGATCTATGACTGTTAAAATGAATCTGTTGCCTTTATTTTGTTTCTCGAATTTCTGCATGTCAACCAGATCTGCTTGCCATTGTTGATCGATATACGATACCATTGTCTTCCTGAAGGTGAATTTCTTAATGGCCGGTTTGTGTAGTTGGTGAGTTGGTAGTGTTTCTAGAAATTCTTTCACTTCTTTTTGTTTAATAAGTTTTCCTGAGCTCTGCTCTCGTGACGAAGTCATATCTTCCTTGACCTGTTTCCAGATTTTACTCAAAGAACTGTAAGCCACGGGACTCTCGGGGTTGTAGTACAAATCCCTTAGATACTGCTGTGTGTCATCCTTTACATCCATTTAAATGAGTGAAGTATTTATTTACGAGCCACACAATATGTTAATTTCTGGTGTTACCAATTGTGGTAAGACATATTTTGCCCTTGACCTCTTAGAAAAGGAGTATCGGCACAAGTTCCAGAACATAGTCATTTTCTGTCCAACATATTTCAACAATAAGACATATGAAAGGAAATGGATTTACCAAGACAAGAACGTCTACATAGTTAATCCCGAAGCTGTGGCCAGTAATTTGGACCTTGTGCTTCAGTTTGCTACTCTGACCTTTGCTGGTTCTAACACATTATTCCTCATTGATGACTGTGCTAATTTGAGAGACACAAAAAAGAAGGTGTCCGAGTTATGTAATCTTGCCTTTTCCGGCAGGCACTACAATCTTTCTGTTTGGTTACTAGTTCAGAAGTACAATTCAGTTGTCAAGGACTACAGAGAGAACATAAGAATTTTAGTATTATTTTTTAACAAGGATGAATCAGCCATGAAAGATGCCTTAGAAGAAAACAGTGTTATTCCTAAGGAGAAAAGACAGTACTACATAGAAGAACTTAAGATGAAAAAAGGATCAAAACTGATCATTAGACTACAACATCCATTTGGATTTACTCTTTCCCATCAAAAATCTTAGTCCCGCTTCTGATCATCAGGACTGTGTCCGATCATCAGGACTGTGTCCGATCATCAGGACTGTGTCCGATCAGTGGTCTTAGTCTTTCTAACCCTAGTAAAATAATAAATTATTAACCCTAAACCACTAAGTCCTAGGATAATCCATAGGTATTCGTATTTCTTCATTTCATCACTAGGTTGGTACTAATCACTTAATTGTGGTCGCTGAGGTAGTACAATAGTTCTTTCTGGATGTAAATGATTGTAAACAGTAAGTGCTGAATCAGTATTGTTAAAATCAATAGAAGCGTCTCTTTCTCTCTTTAATTCAAGATTAACGAAGTCAATGGTACTTTTCCTATGCTCATCCCATTCTGTGGATGCTCTTTGCAATTGCTCTTCAGCTAAATTATGTCTCTTCATTTCAGTCTCATAACCGTTTTTGTCTAGTTTTTTAAAAAGGTAACCGGATCCAGTGAATGCTAATCCATTGATTATTGCAGATCCAAATAACATACCAATGCCAGCCATTTAATTCCAGTGAAAATGTTAATTTAAATGATGTGTCCCTGAGAGCATAGCTCGAGTTAATACCAATTGGTACTGTACATTATGACCATTAAGATCAATGATGTCACCTTTTTCATCAGTTAAGCGAATATTCAGCTTATTGAATCTTGGTTTACAGGGAATTGCTATTGGTTTCTCAAATATGTATGCTATTAAATCCCCAAAATTAGCTTCCTTTATTGGTCTTGTGGTTAGCACATCAGATGCTTCACCATTACTTAATACACTATTAGATTCGATTATGTCACAGTGAAAAACAAAATGGTTAATTGGTCTAAAATTGATGGGTTTCTCGCTTACAACATCATCCTTACTTTTATTGTCTAAAGGGTAAGGCCATTCTGATTTCATGCCAAATAATTCATTACTTTTACCAAGAAAATAGATCTGATAATGCGCCTCATTTTTTCTCTTTAGGAAGTGTAAGATGGACTTACCTGTTGGTTCTTCAAGGTCAAATCTGACAGCACCTCTACTCATACTATTTTCTTTCAACTTATCCGCAAATACTTTTGAAAAGCTCTGTAGGTCATAGAGACCATCTGGTAGCGTAATCTCTGCCACATCAAACCCCTTAACTTTGATTCGGTTATTCTCCCTGGCTGCACTTATGTTGTAGAATGTACAAGGTATTACTACAAAAGTTAAAGTGATGCTACATGCATCCTGAATTTCAGTCTTGAGATTGACTGTTAAATCACTTGAACTCTGATCTGGATAGTCACTTGAATCTATGTTCATTACAGTAACCATTTACTTAAGCAAATTTTCGTTTTCAAATTTACCTTTTATCAAATAAGTAAATTATTCTTACTTCATAATATTTCTGGGTAGGATTCCTTGATCGTAAAGGTACTCTAATGTTCCATTACTAATAGCTACAGTTCCACCCAGTTTAAGAATTTCCTCTAGGTTGGCCTGACTTGGGGGACCAATATTGATTCTCAAGAACCTTTTCAGTAACATAGAGTAACCAATTGTTGTTGATGCCAACAGTAAACATTGATACAGTGTATTTATGATATCTTTCTTTCCTGGTGTATCCATTTAATTACTTAGAAAATCACTAGTAAAACTCATTTATCTAGTATTCAGTGCTGGAGCGAACTCTGTTCTTGCAGCACCTCAGTGCTGGAGCGAGCTTTGTTCTTGCAACACCTTAGTGTTGGAGTGAAGCAATCTGAGAATTCTGGATGTTTACCTGGGCGTCAGAAACCACGAATATGTGCATTTTGTATGGTCCCTTTCCAGATTTCTTTGTAATAGATAATTGAATACCATCTTTTGTGTTCTGGAGCTTCTTTCCTGATCCGTGTAGACGATTATCTTCAGAAGTTCTCACGTCCAACCATAAACCATAGTGATTAGAATCACCATAGTATTTCTCCATGGTCATGTTACAGTCATGAGTTTTCTTCAAATCTTCAGACATCAAATGTTTCTTGATCTCCTCCCATTGATCCATCATTCTCATTCCTTCTGGGAACACCTGATTGGCAACACCCTCTATTGTGATCTGCACTGTACTTATGTTAGGGTTTTCAAACTTCTCTGAATCTCTAGCTCCATCTACATAGTCAGACACAAATAGTAATAATAATCCTTTAATAGACATTCTTGAAAAGTTGATGTTCTCATTAATTAGTGTTTCATTAGCAGTAACATTGACTGTCTTAAAATGGTCTACCCAATCATAAAATATTGAGAATCCAGAGTTGTATTTGTTGCTCAGTTGATTTGCAATCATCTTATTAGTAACCGTGTCGTATTCAAAACAAATATTTTCAAGTTTGTAGCCCATGCTAGCTGTGGTTGTGGTGACTATGATTTCCTCCTTTGGTGCTAAAGTTATTTCAATAATCACATCTTCTTGAATTGGAAACTTGTAAAATGGAGCATGATGATGGAATAGTTCAAATCTAATGGTATTTTGTACTTCTTGTCAAACACTTTCTTTAATGTCTTTTCATTAGCTGTTTCACCAGTGACATCAGCTTCAGCGACTCCTGATCTTAATTCTCTAAGATTTTCTGATTGAATACCCTGAAAAACTCTATCATTTCTTTCTTCTCCAGTTAGCCACAGATCTTTAAATGTAGAATAATGACTGTATTCGTCAAGGTCAAATATCTGCTCTGTTCCCCACTTAACCACCATCTTTGAGATTAGGTTTCTACCAAGATTATTTACAACACTATTTTTAGAATCACCAGAAATGGTTACATCAGCAGACAGATAAAGAGATTTAGGTACAAAGAATGTATTCTCTCGCAATGCCGGTATTCTAACATACAGTGTTTCTTTGGGGTTAGCAGATGAGGGGTTATGAGTAATGATATGATGCTGCCTCTCAGCTTTCAAACCAAGTGGAATCTTATGTGCCCTTTCGGTATTTAATAAATATCCTGTTGCCATTTTCTATTTATTTACTAGTAAAATTATGTTACATTTTCCAGGCAAAATTAAGGCCTCTAAAAACCACTTGGTTCCACAGTAAATAGAAATACTACAGGTGGCGCCACATGGTGTCAAACTGGTACATCATTCCCCTTACTACACAGATAAACCACCGCATCTAATCCCTTTAAGCAGAATTACATGTATCTTTGACTACCGGTAGTTCAAAAATTCCCGCCCATGACGTCATCACCTAGCTCATGAAGAACTGAACAACTCAGTGTCACCAGGGCACACCAGGGTACATGTGAATGGACACAGTTGTCGTCAACTAGGGCCTACCAGTGGTTGTCTGCAAGATGAATGAAGATTTCAGTTACGCACAATCTCACCAGATGGAGGAAGTGTGACGTTAACATCATGTCTCCATGGACAGAATAACATTTGCCTTTAAACCATAGTGATATTCAATTGTACAATGGCCATATCAGATGTTGCAGTCATTAATTATTTTTGCTTGTCAAAGACATGAAAAGGCCTATTGTGTCTTAATGCGTTTATCCGACAGAATTTTCGAAAATATTTTCAGCGCTGAAAATTATTTTTGCGTCGTTAAAATAATTTCTCGAAATTCTGTCGGATAAACGCATTAACGAACAATAGACCTTTGTAATACTTTGGGACGTGAGTATTGTTTGGTAACATATGTTACCATGTACATGCAGACTCTGTCAACAATATTTTCAATAGATTCAAGCAACAATGATTAATCACTGTAACAGCTGTCTTGTAGGCCTACAGCATTTATTGGAATACGCTGGGACTGTCAAGATGTGCGAACTTCAAGGGTTCATTTCTCTGCTATTTTTTAACGGATATTTGCAATGATGTATCCTTGGAAAGCTATTGACGTGTACTTTCTGTTGGAATACAGTAAGTCATGATTACATTAACCCATTGAGCTCTGGTATTCCCTCACCATTTCACTGACCATTTCATTGCAACGCTTCACTGGGAATCTCATGAATGATAGAAAGTGTATATTGCGGTGGATGGTTCTTTGGGGTTGTAGGCTAATTTGGGGCAAAATACCTGTAAGGTCTTTGGTCAAAAGGGCCTAAAACATAACCTAGTTCCTACCACCGCAATATACACTTTCTATAATGGCCTCATGCCACGGAACCTGATGAAATAAAAATCTTGGATAAATATCTATGATAAATGACATTACATGTATTGTGAAAAGTGACCTGAATAAAACATAACTTGCTGCCATGGAAGTTTACCAAGTTTCAAACACTCTTTTTATCGTTGATGACAGTGCTAATTTACAGGACAGTGAAAAGAAAGCTAGCGAACTACCATTTTCGGGAAGGCATTACAGAATTACTACTTGGGTTTTAGTTCCAAAATACAACTCAATTGTAAAAAACTTTCGGGAAAACATTCGTGTGTTAGTACTACTAGCATAATACCCGTGGCGCAGGTTGTTTTAGGGTTTTAGTTGTTTAAGGCAATGGCGTGAAGTTACGCTTAGTACAAAAAATGCCGCGAGCATAGTGGGTGGCAGCACCAGACGAATGAAGTAGTTCGCCTAGGGTTTTTTCGACACCCTCTGCACAGACTCCACTCGTTCTGGAACACTCACTTACCTGTTAATCTGCAGTGGTTAGCCTGTTTTTATTGCAGTGAAGAAATGTTAATCGGGACTTTATATTATATTTTATATTTGCCCCGGGTATTCATATCATCATATCATATCATTACCGGCGTCGTAACCCTATTGGATTTTTACCGGAGGTATGGAGTCCACTATAGGCTACTGTCTATGTAGGATCTTTTACTTGCCCTGGCATAGACACTCAGGTACAAGGGACCACGGCTTTTAGTCTCATCCGACAGACCCTCGAGTATTTCATACGTTAATGTACGTGTTGTGAAGAGCCAGGAATTTTAGTTCCTTGAAAGCCACGCCGGTTCATCAAGAAATACAATCCTGGGTTCTCCCCGGGATCGAACCCGGGCCCTATTGCGTGGTAGCCAGCAGTGTTAACCACTAGGCTATGAGGCTCATATAGGGAGCTGCGCGCTACTTTGCGCCCAGTGCTTGGGTGGGGTGAGGCGGTTTCGTTATTATGTGATGTGTATCACGTGATGAATTTCCATACGGTACTTCGAAAAATTAAGAGCGATTAAGTGTCAGTCCATGATACCACCATGCAGGATCATGCAAATGGTGGCAAGGTGGGGGGTCAACAGATCTAGTTGTAATTTCTACCACAGACCTGTCCTAGGGTACTATGAAGGCTGGTGGATTGGTTTCGAAAATAACCCCACAGTTTTGGGGTACGGCTGTTAACCATTTCCTACTCATTTTCCTTTTAAAAAAACATGCATTATCCCTCAAAATAGGCTAAGTCTTTTGTCAATTTTCGTGCATCAAACAGAATTATCACTAAACACCGCCTATTGAAATTGAAAGTACATGATCTGAGCTACCTTTTCATGCCTTTTGTTTTGCCCCAGGTACATTTTAATGACAGGTACAGTACGTCCCAAAAACAATGCAATCTCAAATTTCAGTAAAAAGGCAATTTTAACTCTCCTTTAGCTGCAACACTGCAGTTTTTTAGGTGATGCCACTTCCAGGTAAGGAAGTCAGAATGCTGTTTTTTAATTTGCAAAAGAAAAAAATCCGGCCGCCCTCACGGTTTTCCGGTGAGGGGGTCGAGTCGCGCCCTTCTCACTGGTGCCCATTTTTTGCCCATTCCCTCAGATAACTGACGAAATACACATGCTTTCCAAATAAAATTACATTTTTAGATGTTAGTGAACCCCCCTCTCCCTTGCCCCTCCCACACACTCCCTCAAACAACCTAGAGGCCTTTATTACCCCTGTGGAGGCTTAGCGGTCTAGGCGGAAACGAACAACAGCAACGACAACAACAACAACAGTTACAGTTACAATGCATTGTGTACATGCACGTGTACATTGTGTGATAGTCTATTGAAAATGGAACCTGAAAAATCACAGTTGAAATGTGGATTTGCTGTCATATCCAAGGATATCGAGTGTGGTACTGACGCTTCATACCCCAATGACAAGAGTGTGATCCCCTTGAAACAATGTAAGAAGGACGTGCACTTCCATTTGATGCGTTGGATGTCCTCCAGGAAAGCCAGTCAAGTCAAAAGTGAATGGGAGCTCATAGCACTTCGTGCTGGCGTGTTTGATATGAGTTCTCCAGTTCTGGACACCACAATATGCCCGAACCACCGATACAAGTTGAGTTTATCATGGAATCAGCAAAGGAGATGCCAGCACCCACTTCATCAACCCTCTAAAACAAGTCGGAAGCCCAGAAAAGATGGTGGTTCAGTTCATCGAGTGATGTCTCGGGAAATATACATCAAGTGGGGAGTTTTTGTCCCAGTTGGCTCAGGTAAGGGATCAGTCTCAAAATCACTGAAGTAGAAAAGAAGCAGTAGGCCTGTAATGATACCCACTCTGACTAAACCTAACTTTGGTGCAAAACCAACTTGAGTGATAACGATTTACCACTTCACTTGTGTTCTTCCTAGAAAGTTGATTGGAGCCTTGGCTTGATGATCAGGAAGTCCCAGTTATGATTCCCTGCCAGTGCCACTGGAGGTGATGCTTCACTGCCGTACAAAATCAGCATGGCCGGTCGCATTATCAAAACAAGTCTATCATCATCATCATGTCCTCACACTATTATATTGCACATCATATTATCATTACCCCCATAATCTGGTGCCTTTTCAGCTCTGTGTAAAGGATGTGAGGCTAAACATCGAGTATCTGTGGCAAATGTAGAACCAGAAGTAGAACCAGCACCCATGGATACAGAGGTGAGTTGAATGAAAAAAAAGGGGAGAAGATTCGGGGCAAGCCAAAGTGAATATTGGTTAATTCTGCCTGCAGCGACTGACTTACATGTAAGAAGGTCACTGATGAGAGAGGAGGGACTAAGCTGAAAACCTTGATGCCATTCTGGCTCCCATCTCCTTGGCAATGAGGGATTCTAAGCCAAACTTGATTCTCCATCAATATCTTTTTTCAGTCCGCTGTTGCCTCTTCCTCTGTTCAACCAGCCGACGCCTTAGAAAACCCAGCAGACGGGACAGAAGGGCAAATTTGATGGGTAATGTTGTTGCAACAGTATCATAAGGACTGCTGGTCAAGCACTCTTGAGCTGGGAGAGAGAAATGATAAGAGGGTGGAGACAGATTTTCTGAAATGTTGGTCTTTGAGTCATGACTGGGCAGAATTAGCCCAGTGAAAGTTGTCAGCTACACATCAAGAATTCTTGATTTAGAATGAAAGGGTACGACTTTATTGGATGTACATTCATCAGGCTTGACCTGAGATTTTCCACGCCATTGATTGCAAATGCATTTTTCGCATTCTACAATACATCTCTCTTTTTCTAAAGAAAATACATGGTGAATTTCCTAAAACTGTTACGTGCTGTGTTTTTGTCTCCCTTGACTAACATAACCTGCAATATGAAGAACATCCAGATTTGATGTTCTAGTATATCTAGCGGATGGTTCATCAGGTAAAATGCGGGGCTTGGTTAAAAAATGATTTTATAGCGATATCTTGGGATAAATTTGAACTTTGGCTTTCAGTAAACAATTGTAAATGCCAAGATAGATTTTTAATGTCAGTATACTTAGTAGCGCTAATGTCAGTTTTGAACAACCAAGCCTGCTACTGGAAAGTGGGACTCTCTCCTGATACTATCCTGCACTTGGGCCTGACATGTAGTACCGTAAATGAGGTGTTACTAGTATTGGTCCCTCCCTAGTAGTGGTTAGTAGTGGTTTGGCTATTGTCTGCAAAATAGCCTTTTTGCTATGTATCATTATATTAGCTTGTAAATAAATCACCCATTTGTAAAAAAAAAGTGTCCCTGCTTCTTAGGTGGCAGCACTGTCCTCTGCAGACAGGTACAAGTGTAGCATGTGGAAAGTTGTGATCTCTCCTGAGGGACTGGACAGTACCGTAACTCAGTTCATGAAAAACTTCTCCATTCCAGTACATGTATATGTACAATTTAGCCAATGCTAGAGCATCTCCAGGAGAACATTTCACCGCCAACCAAGGAGCTAAAAACTTCCAATAGCAGTACTCTGACGGTGCAGCCAACTGCAGGGTTGTCCTCATCAAACAGTAATTACAGTAGGAACTGCACCTTTGGTCAATTGGCTCCTTAGCAATGGAAGGTGTTACTAGTATGTGAAATGAGCACTTCTGCAAGGTTCTTAGGAACAGGATGATCCCTGCATGGGTTGATAAAGATGTATTAGTAGGTCATACCACATGCCCTTCAGGTGCCTTAGCCATGGGGGGGGGGGGGGGGGCCAACCCTTACAACATGCTCTGGCAACATGACACAGGCTAATGAATGGGTCAACATTAGCATCCTCACCAACAGGGGGGTTTCTTTAGGTTTTCAGACTGTAAGAAGGCCTACATGTAGCTTATTCAATTACGTTGCCATCAGGTAGGCCAAGGCCGAAATGTTATTTGAAATTCAAATCAGCATTTCAGGACCTATGGGGCCCAATTCCCCAAAGGGCTTTCATCAAGGGCAAATTTGTAGTGATGAGCTTGTTCTTTTTTGGGGGGAAAAATGCAAGTGGAGTTATTTACCGGTAGGCCTACTTAAAATAGGTTAGTAGGCCTAGGCATGGGGGGGGGGGGGGGGGGTGATCATGGTGGTTGACAGTAACAACTAATCCTCATGGCCAGCACCAAGCATAAATTATGTGTTCATTATGCATTTATTTTATAATTCATCAAGTGTACACATGGTGGCAGCACTAGCCAATGAGTGTCATTTTGGTGGAAAATAGCACTTTTTCCTTGGTTTATCCTGGGAAAACAGTAAAAGCGGCCGGAAATTTTATTTCTGATTGTGAAAGTAGGTATCATTACCTTTATCATGTGCAAGCCACAGCATTCAAAGACCTGCAGTGTTGGAGATATGAGCGTCGATAGAGAGCTCTTCCTAAGCACTGCCCCTAGGTATGCATAATTACTAGGCCTAGCACGACCAAAGTATGAAGTGTTACTCCATGACCTGTTGCAGAATGGAAGATCTCATCAAATACTTCCATCATACAAAGGGGGAAAATCCAGCTATTTTTTTTAGTCTCTGCAGGAGTGCCCAACATTGACCCAAAAATACACAAAAAATAGGGGGAAAAAAGCTAAAACAAGCCCCCTAACTAGGCCTGCCCCTAACTCGGTTGCTAGTGATTTTTGAGAGTCATCAATTGCTGTGTAATGATGTCTTAGTGGAAGGATCTTGCATACCTAATCTCGTTAAAAACGGTTGACCCCCACCTTGCCACCCTCTGCATGGTGGTATCATGGACTGACACTTAACAACGTAAGGTAAAAGAGTATGAACAAAATAAAGGGGGAAAATTGCGGAGATAGATGAATGTTTTAAACATATAGTGGCCCAAATACTTTCCCGGCTTATTTTTCGTATAATCCCACACTTTTGCTTTAATAGATGGCCCCATATGCAAATTTAGACCTTCTGAAATGGTCCCTTATGTTAATGAGTATGCCCATATATAGAAAGAAAAAAAATGCTATTTCTCCGAGATCACTGCAAAGTTTACCCATTTGACCCGGCGAGGACCATCTCCATATCAACCACGACTTTCAGGAAAAGTTTCGAGGTCATCCAATCTGAACTGACGGAGGAGATGTGTGACAAACTATTTCAGCTCTACGTCCATTATAGTAGTGATTTGTTAACAAAGATGAAGAGTCAATGAAAATGGCGTTACAGGAAAACGACATAATTCCCAAAAATTAAAGGTATGAAATTTAGGATCTCTTAAGAAAAAACAGGTCATCAAAATTGATCTTACGTTCAGAATTTCGAAGATAATTTTTAGTTCTTTAATGAGCAGAGAAAAAGAGTACAGTGAAGATTTGATGATTTTATGTCCTCAATACCGACTACCAGCAGACAGACTCACAATCTATAAAGTTGACTAAAAATCAACTAAATCAGACTAGACAACAGGCAACTAGTCAAAACCCAGTCACTCCTAGTCAAGTCTTGTCCAAACAGGGTACACATGCAAAGGGAGATCTTGATGTTTTAGTTGCCACTGGCAAGACAAAATAATTCACTGGGAAGCAATTCACTTTTAACGACCTTGACTATATGTCAGGGAAAGACATCTTAAAATCTCACAGGATATATCAGAGCACTTTAGTCTCCAGAGTTAAAGAGACCTTTAGCAAAACGGCCATCAAGGCTTATTTTTCTTAAGCGGGTTAGATTTGAACCGAATTGAAACAGAGATAATCTCTACAAGGATCTTAGGAACGATTACATGGTGATGAATGAGTTTGAGAGGTGGACTGGTGTTTTTAGTTTGAAAATTGGCAGTCTGATGGCAGTGGTTACAACAGGTTTACTTACTCTCAGCAATTGTAGCAAAGCATACGACGTAGCCGGTAGTGTAACTCCCACAGATAATCAACCATTAAATTTACAGGAAATAAATGCAGAATGGAGCAGACACCCTGCAGGAGACAACGAGAAATGCACGCAACGCACGCAACAAACCACATGAGAAAGATGTAACAGCCTCTGAATCTCATCTCCGGAAAGAGTCTCCACTACCTACTTCGCAGTATTCTTCGATACTTAAAAAACAGAGGTCAACTAAACAGATCGCTTGGTCGCAGAATTTGGGACGCGTTCCAATGAATTAAAAAAACAAAAGATGGATCTTATTAATGAAAAAATGGTCAAAGAATTGCCACCGACTCAAACTCCTGAAAGTTTAACGAATGTAGCAGAACCAGAAATGTCTGAACAGCCTAAGTCAACGTCTGAGTCTTCTTATAATAAAATTAATTATTTATGGCTGGCTATCCCAGTGACATTTATTGCTGGAATATTTTTATGCAGACAGAGGTTTGCTCCAATTAAAAAGGAGGGTACTCGTGAAAAATCTGGCTTCGCTACCCCACAAAATGGGAGCTGTCGCGCTACTTCGTACACTCCACCAGTGAAAAATCCAACGACGAAATCACCTCAAAAATAAAACATTTTCCAGTAATGGAATGAGTGTTCTGAACAGACTATGATCAGAATCTATCAATAAAACACAACATTAAATTATTGGAAAGGCTTGCGAATCTATCTGACCAAAATAAACCTGTAAGTACAATTATACTAACCTTGTAATTATTTGTAATGGTCAAATAAAAACCGATAACCGCACAGTCTAACGTTTACAAGCCCGATGCTGAACTGACTGAGCTAATATGTACACAACGCACATGGTGAGTCGTTAGTGTTTTATAGCTGATAAAATCCATTCACTGCTGGATTGCTATGTGAGTTACTAATGCTGAAGGGGTTATTGTCGTTCTGGGTACACATAAAGTGTACCCAGGTTCAATGTCGTACAGTGAAATTGTACCCAGGGTCCACTTTCTATTCACAAACTGTAACCAGGTTCCGATTTAGAGACCTGGGCACGAGCTGATTACCGAGATCTCGTCGGACGCGTGAATTACCGCGATTTAGGTACGTTGGTTCCACGATCCTCCGCCAGGCGTTACTGACACTTTGACATACATGACATATGCACACGATCGAGGCCTGACGGACGGCGTAAGTAATTCTAATTATCTGATTATGGATCTGATGCAGTCATATGTGTCTAGCGAAGATAACGAGGATGAGAATGAAACGTTTTCATGTCCAGCTGGAGAGTTGGTTGACTTCCTCTTCAATCATCCGTAGTTGAAATGTGTACAGCTTGTTAAAAACGTGACTTCACCGAAAACAAACTCGTGCCCAGGTCTCTAAATCGGAAGCTGGTTACAGTTTGTGAATAGAATGTGGACCCAGGGTACAATTTCACTGTACGACATTGAACCTGGGTACACTTTATGACTTGTGTACCCAGGACGACAATAACCCCTTCAGCGTTACTGATGGGAATTCCCGTTATGTGTACAGATGTTGGTTTCAGAATACAGAGAGGGGTGTTTGGAAAGTGTGTGCGGTGTACTGTCATGTTGGGGGCGTGATAGAATTGGGATTTTTGGTAAATAATATGATCGAGGATTGTTCCGTATTTTTTCGTTTTTCGAGATTTAACTCCCTCAGGTTGTGGAAATGTCACGAATATTTGAGGAATTTTGGTGTTTTTTCGGCTTAACGGTGTAGAATAAGTCTTTTGCGGTGCCCAGAGTACCAAAAAGTGGTAAATTATCAAAATTTGCAAAAAAGCCCACGGGGAGGGGGTGTCCACCGCAAAAGACATAAACCTCCGGGAAATGACCCGCGCTGGCGGCGCTGCGCCAACAGACAAAATTATATCTTGCATTGCTTTAGTTCATGATATTTGTTTCGTTAAAAACACACATTTTTGGCCGATTTTTACTCTATTGTGATGGAATAAGTTTCGGAGAAAGGACTTCTTAGTAATAAGACTAGAAATGGCGCTGAGTCGGCGTGCAGACTCTGGAGTCTCCACCACGGATGGGGGTTTGGGAGTGGCGGGAGGGGAATGTTGGATGATTTCAGGGCTCTTATGTGAGGGAGGTGATGGGGTGGTGGCTACATTTCAGAAAAACGAAGAATAAACCGATACGAGATGCACAGAAAATGGCGTCGACCAGAATACGTTAGAAGTCGTAAAACTGCTTGCGCTTTGTGGAAAAACCGCGTAAGAAAAAATTACGAAACCCCGTACTGCACATCTACAAAATGTACAAATAAAGTCAGCGGAATTATCATTTTTATTATTTTTATTATTTATCGCTAAAACTTCGTCTAGATCACTGACCGGAACCGCGACTCCAGACCGGGCCGTAATGCATACACAGTGTACAGAGATATACATTTTTGTACCTAGGCACCGGTTGTAACGGGGGGGGGATGTGCCTCCTAACACAAAACTCTCCGCCGAGCCCCTATCGGGCGTGGCGGAGACTAATAACGACACTGACATGACTGATTTGCCTTTTTTGCCTCGTTTTAGGCTTTTTTAGTCGATACATGCGGCACCTTCAGCCTATCATCATGTCAATGAATAATGATCAAGTACACTGAAGACGCTACATGAAAAAAAACAGATTTTTCAGAGATTTTTTAACGTAAATTGCTGGGTCTAGGGCCGTTTCTGACGTAAACTAGGTATATTGATATTTCAGTACATTTATTCCAAAAATTATTACCGTATTTCTATGAATTTTGCAAGAGTTTGTTTGCAGAAATCAGGATTTTTGTTGGTGATTTCCCAGTTACGGAATCCTCGGGTTTCCGTGCTACGTCATTCTCTCGTTCTGCCAGGCATTTAAGATATTCAAAAGGGCGTGGCTAGGGGCGTGGCTTGATGAAAAAGTAGATCAGGCAACATAGTAGGGTGTATTGCACGAGAAATGATCTCGAGCATTCCCGTGCAATACAATATTTTGAACGTTTGTATTGCACACTCAGGTCATGCGATAAATGTTTCATGCATCTTTCGCACATTTTTCTCAAAATAAATTCTGCAAAATTGTGAAGAGCAGTGGGGTTTGCGTTGTCTTATAAAATCCGGTCCCTGGAGCATTGTCCGTAAATTTGTTTGAATTGGAATGGATTTTTTGGGCATTTTTGGATGGTTTTCGTGGTCTTGTCTTCCGGATCACTTCACTTAGGTTATATGATAAATGCCCAAATCGTCCTTCAATTACGGGTCATTTAGTTTAGGAATTGTAACATGTGTACATCAAATGCACAGACACGTCTCGGAATCATTTCTGCTGCGAACTCCCACATTAAGCCGTGATTGGGAGGACAGATTTGCGTTTGAATACAGACCCTTCTTTTGTAGTACAAACCAGTGCTGCTGCTACTGAAGCATTTCCATGAGTGGTTGGAAGTTTATCCAGGGATGACATTTTCCTTGACATGATGGAGTACCTTTGCAATTGTTTTGGAATGTTTACTTTGATGGAAAAAATGCCCTACGCCTCGCCAGATCAAAACCTGCTGAGTTCTCGTAGATTATGAAGAAATACTTTCCATTTGGTTTTTCGTGCTCTTAGACCTCGAGTGTCCTCCGAATAAATTGTAAAATGTTGTGACCTCCGCTACTGAACACGTGGCCTCACCAAATCAGTGGATCGAATGATATGTATCTACACGACATGGCTTTCACGGAAAATACAGTTTCCGTGACCAAAACGCATACAGCCATCAGCCATCAGCCATTCCGATGATCATCAACCTTTTACTGCATCTTGCATGTCACCTAAGGAGCAACCTTGAAAAATCGAAGCATTTCCTATCAAGTAAAAAGCCTTATGATATGCTTTATTCTCATGAAGACAAGCATTCAATCCCTTTCGAAGCAAATTTTAGATTCTAAAAAAGTTTGCTTTACTTGTAGCAAAAACCAACATTTCCGAGCATTTGATACGGTTTTATTCATACGAGTACCATCAAATGCTTAAAAATCGGTAGAGAGAGCAAATGCTAGTTTTTATTCAAATGGCCCATGGTCTCCGATCAAAAGCCAGTGCGGAGACCAACTGAACCAACGAGAAGGCCCGACTCTTGGATGCGAGGCATGTTCTGCAATCCTTCTGAGGTCAATCCTTTGCCACTACTACTACACAACATATACATTTCTAGATTTGTGGAGATCCAGGGAAGACAATTAGAGCACTTTCGATGGATTTTATTCGACGCATACCACTAGGTGGCGCCACCTTCCTGAAATGGTGTGAAATTGGTCAAAAATAGGCCTGGTGTGTGTCAAGTTCGCTTGGTCATAGATTGGTGGAATAATATGTATTTCTTTAAAGGCAACAACCACGTGATAGCCCGGGTGATACTCTCCTTTATTAAATCAAGTAATAAAACACAGGGGTGTTGCAGCTTTTCATTGATCAATTTGGACTTCAAGTAAAACTCAATGAATTGACTATCCCGCTACTTTCGTCAGGGACGCCCGGCAAATGGAAAGTATGTCGCATATCGTGTGGGCGAGGTACGAGTAATAACCGCCAGAGCCTACCCATTTTTATGTTCGTAGAATCCCAGCGTCACATTATAGAGCACTTTGGACGGACTTAATGGGATACGAAACCAATAGGTGGCGCCCACCTTTGATACCACTAGATCCTGCATGCGGTGAAGAATTCGCCAAAAAATGTTCCCGCTGGGATGCTGAGGTGAATCTGCATGGGCAAAGACTCCATGAAAAATATTTATTTCCACCTGAAAAAAAACCCTGTGATAGCTAGGAGAAAACTCCTTATAAATTTGATCAAAAAATGCAGGGTCGTTGCAGCTATTCCTTACTCAAATGAAGCTTGAAGTGAAGCCATATGAAGTTGCACACGTTGAATTAGGCCAAATCTTGCCCAGCGGCTTTGACGTATGTAAACGTATGACCTCAAACTGAGGGTATTGAACCGGTTCCAAGTTCACAGAAGATGGCCTCATAAAAACTAAGATCACGACGTTGAAGCAAATAGTATTTGGAACACGATATGCCCATTCTTATCCATGGAAACGGCCCCTGTTTAAAGAACTTTTTTTGGGGGTACAACGTGGACCTCTCGTCTCCACTAGCCAGTGAGACCTGATCGACGCTGTGACGTCTTGCTGTAAATATCGATTTTTCTGTGTCGTTCAGCAAATCGGAGACCTCAGTGTCGGATGACGCTTCTTCTTATTGATGAACACACAGAAACTCACAGCATACACTTTTTCCTAACGTGGCTTCGAATAATTAACAAAAAAGGAAGGAATATGCATAATTTGCTAGGCTTCAGCCCCAAAAATGGCGGCAAAACAACACCGCCTTTACTGCCCTCAGTGACCCTGTTGACAAGGTGAGTTCGAATCTCGCCGGCTCCGGGGAGCGGGAAAGAAATTCCTACTCCGGGAATTCCTTGACCCGTTGAGGGGGATTAACAAAAATCGTGTCTTTCTTATACCTTATAACTAAAATTTAAAAAATCGACAAAAAAATCGTCAACAACTTTCAGTATATGCGCTAATGAAACTAGGAGAAGAATGAACCTGTTGAAGTAAAAGGGCGCCCATTCCTTCAACTGATGTTACCAACCTCGGTTTCACGAACGCTTTACTCTTCTTCGATACACTATGCGATAGCGCATACCTGAAATCACCCAGGAAATGTACCTCAAAACAGCCGAGCACTTGGTCTTCCACTACCGATGGCTTTCCTTGTATCCTGCGTCGCGTACGAGTGTATATAGCCGAATGCTCTCTGTCTGCTGCCCTCATAATCTGGACAGCCCTGAAGAACTGTACTACGGATTCAAAAGCATGGCTGTAGATGGTAACTTCCCTGCCTGGATGTCAACGTGTGCGACACCCGTTTGGTGTCTTTCAAACTTGCAACTTTTCTTCTTTTCCTGAAGGCGCAATGTCAGGTTTCGTTTCAGGCGGAACACATTGCGATTTCAAGCATGCCCTAACGATGGCAGAGCAAAGCTGGGGGGGGGGGGGTTAGTGGGTCACCTACCAGGAAAACCTGGTCACTTTTTATCATGAACTATGTTTTGGCCCAGAAGGAGCAAAAATGGTTATGTGGGCCTTTAATGTATTGGCCTCCGTCCACAACCCCGCCCCCCCGGCCCCCGAAAGCACAATCTACCGCTCGTAATACTTGCACTGAGTCAGTCCCTGCCCTGGCCCCCAGCATAACAATGCAGTGCAATGAATTAGATGCTGCTATCTGTATTATTGTGCTAGAATTACTGGCAATGAGTCCAAATATATCTTTGGAATTCCATTGGAAATCAAATGAAGAAATGACAGAAAGTATTTTTTCATGAAGTGTCCGGTTTATTGGATTTTTAAAATTAGCTTTTATACACATGGTGAATTCCTGTCGAAAAGACTATTTCATGCAGGTGAATAAGGGTCGAGAGAAAGTATTCGTTTATGAAGTGTCAGGTTTATTGGAATTCTGACCATGTAACCCTGTCGAATTACTTGGTTTCCTGTGGTGAAAAAATGTTGAATCCTGACCCTCGTATGTGGAAACTCTTCGTAAACACTATTATTGTTATGTGATTCTTTTATTGTACAGCACTATGTTAGGGCGCAGTTGGCACCCATATTACACTTATGTATTATCCAACTTCTTGTATTGTATACACATTGAGTGGGACTTGGCAATATAGTTTATACAGGAAAGACGTCTTCGAGTTCTCTCTCTCTTCAATACGATCACACACATCCTAAATCTTTCTGAGCGTTGAATTGGTGTCGATGCCTGACCAAGGGGGGGGGGGGGCACAGGGTTCTCATTGACTGCTGCATAAGCACCGTTCTAAGTCAGATAGTTGATTGCTCACGAGCAACTAGCTAGGCATTTGGAATCTTGCTACGGCTTATTAACATACCAAGTTAGAATTGTTTTATGGAATTGGGCCCAGATTTTTATGTTCGCTGTCCTAATGTATCATAATATGATACATTAGGATTTATTATATTGTTATAGGTCTTGGAAGGTCCTCCGCCACAAAAACGAGGCAATTAATTGTCGTCCGATCGAGTTTTAACAAGCCATCTTCCACTTGTTTCCTTGCGGAGGAGTTGCCTTTCGGGTTGGAGACGTGCGAAAGTGCGTGCCGTGTGCAAAATTCTTTTGTTATAACTCGAGCATACGAAAAATTGCCACGTTTTCATGATGGAG
Source organism: Lineus longissimus (assembly GCF_910592395.1). NCBI lineage: Eukaryota > Metazoa > Nemertea > Pilidiophora > Heteronemertea > Lineidae > Lineus > Lineus longissimus. The sequence continues at coordinate 7,693,350 of NC_088317.1, forward strand.
GAGTCCAAGAGCTACCAAGGCCTGGTTGTTATACCTTTATCATGTTTTCGGAAATTGAACTGTAATTCCGTCCCTAAGTGTACCGTATTTGTTGGTTCATTTTAGCATGTTTTCTCAAGATTTGCAAGTTGATAAACTATCGATTTCAAATCTAAATTCCTTGTTCTCACATCTGTCACAGAAGCAGTGTTCGTGATGAATAACAGAGGTAACATTTGGAGTAAACAAGTGAAAATCATCTGACACTTAGATACATTGGTCAGATGTGTTGTATGAGGCAAAAGCAAAATGCAGGGGCCTAGTCTGTACTGCTGCAAATGGACAAACCGAACTGTTATTGTTATTGTTGTTGAGGTGTCTCACCTGTTCGGGCCTACTTTTGTGAACGACGGCCCCTCTTTGAAAGTATTGGAAAACCAAAGCCTTCGACACTGCCACTCCACCGTAGGAATTTTACCCCATCGTCACATACTGTCACATTGTCCCATTCTACAGAGCTCAAGACGGTCTGCCTGCAGGCTCATCATATAGACGTCTCACATAGTTGTGATATTCGAACTGATATCCTTGCACGTTTGAAGGCCTACCCCTTTGGCGCAAACAGTCATTTTTAAAACAACCATTGAGGCTGCACAGATTCAGCGAGTATTATGTAGCATTACTGGAGACTGCATGCATCAACAAAACCATAGAGGCTGCACAGTTTCAATGAGTATTATGTGGCATTACTGGCGACTGCATGTATCTCTCCCAGCACCACTTTTCTTTTATAATCAAGATGGTCTTCATGTCCCCGATTTGGGAATGTGGGAATGATACCCAATCGTCACATACTGTCCAGTTGTCCCATTCTACAGAGTGATCAAGACTGTCAGACTGCAGATTCATAATATACTTGTCTCACATAGTAGTGATATGTAATCCGATATCTTTTTGGCAGGTTTGAAGGTCTACTCGTAGGGGGCAAGCAGTTGTTATCACACAACCATTGATAGTGGATAGTTTCAAAAAAGTATTATGTGGCATTAGTGGCGACTGCATGTATCTCACCCAGCACCACTTTTCTTTTAAAATCAAGATGGTCTTCATGTCCCCGGTTTGAATGTATTTGGCAACGGACAATTGACAATGAGGAATGCTATGATATTATTTTGTGGAAGATGTCACCACTTTGAAGGTATTTGAAAACGAACGGCTTCAGCACTTCTACTCACACATCCGTATGAATGATACCCAATCGTCACATACTGTCCAGTTGTCCCATTCTACAGAGTGATCAAGACTGTCTGATTGCAGATTCATAATAATAGTCGTCTCACATAGTTGTGATATCTTTTTTGCACGCTTGAAGGTCTACTGGTTGGGGGTAAGCAGTCGTTATTACACAAGAATTTATAGTGGGCAATTTCAACAAGTATTATGTGGCATTACTGGCGACTGCGTGTATTTCTCCAAGCACCACTTTCCCTTTACTCGAGATGATCTTCATGTCCCCGGTTTGAATGTATTTGACACTTGACAATGAGGGGTGCTATGATTTTTTTTTTTAAAGATGTCACCACTTTGAATGTATTAAAAAACGAACGCATTCACCACTTCCAATCATCCATGGGGATGGTAATCAATCGTCGCATACTGTCCCATTGTCTCATTATACAGAGCTCAAGATTGTCCGACTGCAGATTCATAATATAGTCGTCTCACATAGTTGTGATATGTGAGCTGATATCCTGTTGGCACGTTTGAAGGTCCACTCTTTGGGGCCAAGCAGTCGTTACACAACGATTGATTGTGGACAAATGCAACAAGTATTATGTGGCATTACTGGCGACTGCGTGTATCTTTCTGGCACCACCTTTCTTTTATAATTGAGATGGGTGCCGCCAGGTTTACCTAATGATCTGTAAACAAAGAGATTAAGATTGACGAATGATGAGGAATCGTATAGGCGACAAAGAACATAGCAATACACCTGTTAGGTGCATCTCTTTAGCATGAAATGGAGAAGATTGTCATCTGATGAGGCGAGATCTCATTGTTCGTATTTCGGCCAGGGAAAAATAGGCACGTCAGAAACGTAATGTTTCACGTCGCAACCGGGGTCCCAACATGGGCTCAATACCAGTCCACCACACAGGACCATGAGTCCTGTCGTAATCCCATATATCAATATGCCATCACTCGGCACATCCCACTGTTTTATTTCAGCACTTCATTCGTTGATACCGCTTTGATTTATTTTTAGCCATTTTTGAAGGTGGAGAAGGTGGATAACAGAAAAGCTTCACTAATGATAAACGTTGCCATTTTCCGGTACTTTCAGTCAAAGTGGTGGATGTCGCCAGTTGGAAGGTATTGTGAAAGTTGTTCCATTTCGGAATGCGAGTAGAATGCCTTCAAACCGGGGACATGTTCACCATTTGTACCGTACAAGGACGGAACGATTCCAAGTATGATCATGCTACTGCTACTGGGTGCGATAATTATTCCAAAACTTGTTTATACATATCTGATATACTTGTCCCCACTTCACTTAATAGTACGGGGTGTATGTGTCCTCTGTTTGTTAGTATAGAAACAGGTATTGTGTGACTGGTGTGTGTCCCCAATTAACAGGTATCGAACGGTTTGGATATAAAACATAAGTCATCTAAGAAGACCAGCAATGCCAAAAACTCTGAAAGTGACATGGGGTGTAAATGCTATTGCCCGGTGCAGCATGCCTTTCTCGTACAGGAGCTTAAGAACTCGAAAACCAAGGAATTACTTATGTTGGCAGAGCTTGAGAAGATTCGTGGGAAGGACAGCACTCATGCAAGTGAACAATGAACAATGAACATTGAACTGTTGGACAATTGAACAAAGGATTATTGAAAGAGTTCAAATTGGTTGATAAATATTTTATTAATTGACTATAGTTTTAAGCAAATTGTAAATACAATCAAATATTGATCCATCAATTTATGCGATAATATCCATATCCCATTGCTCAAAAGAATGTGTTTGACACATATTCCCTAGTGGCACGTCCATTCTGATGTCCTTGATAGACCTCCTCCTCATCACTACTGCTGTCATTGCTACTGCTGCTGTCACTATCACTACTGTCCTCTAGTATGTGCAGCCGCCTGTCTACACAAATGTTGTGAAGTACCCCACAAGCGACTATTATGTTACATACCAGGTCTGGCTGCATGCGTTTCCCCCCTTTTAATACATGGAATCTGCGTTTCATAATCTCAAAGGTCCGTTCGATTATATTTCGGCCCCTCATTTGGGCCCTATGGTACCGCCTCTGACTTGGGGTCCCTGGGTTGAGATATGGTGTCAGCAAATATAGTTTACATGGGTACCCACTGTCCCCCAGCAGATAGCCTTCACGTGGATTCCTCTCTAGGTGCTGGGCAATCTCACTCTCTCTGAAGAAATGGCTGTCATGGGTTGCTCCTTGCCAGCGCGCTACTATGTTGGTGAGCTTTTCTGAAAAGATAGATTGAAAACATATTGTCAGATTAGCAGCAAAAAGTTTCAATTATGTTATTTATCCAGCACAATTAACATTAATTAAAAAAGGCCACAGGGTGCATGTTACTATGTGACACTCTGTATATCATATGTAAAATTAATTCAATAAAGGCACCCCATGATGAAATATAGGTCATGCTAGCAGAATCGATGATGTCATCATTTTGTACCATGTGTACTGTAAACAACTTTATGAACTTTTTATGAAGTACCACTTTTACAGTTGAAATTCATCAGTTTATTCATTAGGTACACCCCTTATTAAGTTTGGTGAGGGGTAGGTTACATACCAAACCCAGACCTGACCTGGTCATGTCATTAATTTGAAATCAGTGAGTGTTGTGTTTTTGGCTGAAGATTCACTCAGTCAGTCACTGATGATCAGCCATGCAGCCATGCTGTACACAGTGTACTGTGTGCTGGCCTACACACACTACAGACCAACAAACACTGCCGACAGCATATATGATGATAATCCATGATAACATAGCACTACAACCGGCCAGTCTAAAGACAGTGGCCGAGAAAACTCTTCTCTCTATCTCTCTCTCGAGGGGGGGGGGGGGTAGCTATAGGATGCTACTCACCTTCATGATTGCAAATGCCCTGTACATTTATTGAGTAGAAATGCTTCCTGCAGAAAAAGGCAGCCTCATACAGCATTGGGTGAGCCATGGCCTCAGCAACTTCTCTTGGTGGATACGGGGCTTGGATTTTGATGTGGGTCCCATCCACAGATCCAATGAAGTTTGGAAGTCTGTGTTTCTCCATAAATGTTTGCCTGATGTGTCTTCGCTCCCCTGCATCAGGCCACCTGATGAACCTGTCTTTTTGTTCCACCAGGGATACAGCCACCGTATGGATGATTCTCGATACAGTCCCTTACCTATGCCAAAAATGTCACCAACATCGTCCAGAAAAGATCCGGATGCAAAGAATTTGAGGGCGACCAACACCTGTGTTTCCACATTCAGGCTGTGATTTCTGTCCGTGTCCCTCATCAAATCATCCCTCACCAAGTCACAGATGAAACGTATGCCTTCAGAATTGAATCTGTACTTTTTCTGCAATTTTATCTCACTAAATTCCTCCAACGGCAATGGTCTGTGGCGGAAATTACGCTGAAATCTGTGATTTTTAGCTGGAAAGTCCAGGAGCAGCATCCTGTGCGCAGCCATCTTGGATGAAAGAGCAGACGATAAATGCTAGCGGTGGCTCAGCAAGGAGATATCGGTACCCCCTGGGCCCGCTAAATATGACCAGATTTAGCAGGGAGATAATGACCCGCTAAGCAAAAAAAAATTTGAACAACCCAATTAGCGACTCGCTAAAGTTAGTAGGGGTTTATCCTGGACCTAGCCAGTCGCTAAGAGTTAGCGGAGCTTTGAACAACTCAGCCAATCTAATTATTCTGCCAGGAAGCGACTATGGACATAAAAAATACCAGGATTATGATATTGAATACGAAATAGAACCCCCTGGCAAGGAGTCTCCTTTTGGCTGGTTTGGGACACGTGCTCCCAATTGGCACCTTTGACATACATATGTGCGTTGGTGTCTCATTTTAACGGCTTAGAAATGAATTCGCCTATTTTACTGTCAATTGATGGGAGGTACAGTACGTCAGAATAGCCCCGGGATAAACCGTTTCAAACTGCAGCTGGACCATGCTCACGATTTGTTATGAATTTTGAATTCTTCACTTGAAAACGAGCCGAATTCGACCCAGGACGGAATACACTGAAACATTGGCGAGATCTCGTGTATTTGATATAGAAGAAAATGCATGAGCCCTGTTTTGACACTATAAAACATGTCAGGAGTCTACAGGAAATAAACGATTTCGTGTTACGTCTTGAATGATTGCGAGTTCATTTTTAGATTTAAATTGGCAATGAGTATCCCCTCATAGTAAAATTGTTCTACGACACATGAGCTTCACAGCAGTTTAGAGACATTCCCTTATATTGCACATCGGTCATCAGTGCGTGTAAAACCGCAGAAGACAGGCAAATAAGTGTACTACAACTACAGGCTTTTATATCTTTCACGTTATTATTTTGACAAAACAAACTTCCACAAAAACTACTTCCACCAATACACCGCAATACACAAAGTACAGTTCACGCTGCAACGGCATTCGAAACAACATTCCTGCCCACCAAGATGAGAAAACATTTTACACATTACTTCAAAGACTCCTATTCCAAGAAAAATTAACAATGAAAGTCATGATTTATAATCGGCCTCTATACAACCAGAGTCTTTTAAATGAAGAGTCAGGCAAATAGCGAAGGTATGGTTTCAACATTAAAGCCACCGCCCACTCCGAAAGACGCGTGTTGACCCGTACCCAAGCCAATTCCGCACAACTGGAACTTGAACATTTCTTCGATCAGCTGAACAAAGCCATTACAGACGCTTCATTTTGAAGCAAACGCCAGCTTCAAATTCACTGATTTCTATAAAACTATTTAGATATTGTGTTAATGACAACATTGATATGAAAAACGATACGTTTCGTCTCATACTTTTCGACAGTTTTGAGAAGTAGTGATGGCACTAATTTGAGAAAGATTTTCGAAATGTGTTTTTCTACTACAGATCATCACGTATTTTTGTGGATAGCAGTTAAGTATGTTGTCGCTTCTTAATAGACCATCTAAGTGTATCATATGGTTCCATTTGTTATCACTTAATGCCATATTCATATCTTATCAATTTTGACCGACTACAACGAGTTTTTGAGAAGTTTAATTTCGCGTTCGCGGTGAAAAACGAAAAAAGTGTTGAAAAAACCCAAAATGACTCGACTTTTTGATCGATGACGTCAAACGTTCCTATGAATAGAAACCTCGTTTTTGTTTTAATAATATTTTTCTAATGGGATATTTGATAGTTTGGTGATTTTGAAGCCGTGTTTCTTCGTTCTGAAGATTAGAAAACGGTTCTTACTTTTTGGACAAATATTAAATTGGTGTGAGGTATACCGTTCCAATATTGTTGAACACGCCATTTGGCTTAAAACCTTACATACATTTATGATGTGTACGTTTTGAGTCACCTCATAAGAAACAACTAGTATGTGCCTGTCACAAGTTTGCCATTAATTACAACCTAATTATGGATTTTTTATAACAATAATTTGCAAACCGATCAGTTAGTGCATGCAGCTTATAATTCCGGTTTGATCATTGTTTTGGTTTGCAATTAGCAGCTAATCAAAATTTACCAACACATATGTCTAAATTGTTAGCTCGTTCACATCAATATCAGTCAACAATTTAAATCGTAGTCTATGTATTTGTAACCCAATAAATCATGTATACTGCATGTCCTGAGCATATTTTTTTAGGATTTTTGGTCGTTCGATCTTCTATTGTTTTGCATCTCAGCTCAGTTCGTAGCTGAATTAAAAGGGGCTTCATCATGGCTTCCAGTTAATTAGACGAGAGAGCTGTGTGATCAATCGAAACTTGCCCTGACCTGACTCTTTATTTGAAAGACTTTGCTAGAACCAGAGTTTTTCAAAACAAGGTTCAGGCAACTTAGGAACATATGGTTTCAGCATCAAAAACACTGCCCATTCTGAAAGACGCGTGTTGACCCAAGCCAATTCCGCACAACTGGAACTTGAACAATTCTTCGCTCAGGTGAACATAGCCATTGCAAATGCTCCCTTTTAAAGCAAAGGCCAGCTTCAAATTCAATGATTTTTATAAAACTAGGTCAAAGACAACATTAACATCGACTTCATCATAGCGTCCAGATAATTGCCCAAGAGAGCTGTGGGATTAAAGGAAACTTGCCGTGACCTGACTCTTTATTTAAAATACTCTGATACAACTGATGCGAGTCGCCCTTTACGGGCGACACACACATTATTTTAACAAGACGAGAATTCCTTTAAGAAAATCCTTCGTTAGAATTATCACTAAGACTAGTGAATACACCGAGAACTGAAAATTTCGCGACACGCAGACGCTCAAAAATGTCGACACTGGCGACTAGTTGCCTGTAAACAATGACAGCAGTTTCCCCGTTATCCTCATCCTGAGCCTCAGACCACTAACACACGGCACCAACGACAGAGCTTATTTAACGGTGCGAAGGGAGGAGGATATGACGGACTCTTGATTTTCGAGGATGCGATATCCTCGGAACATAAATGTCGAAGTATCGTGACGAAACCGCAAAATACACATGCTATATTTAGAAACACAATTGGATATCCGAATCACCAATATCGTCTACAAAGTAGGCTCATCAGAAGAAATAAGAGTAAACGAATACTTGATTCAGCATAAAACAAAATATCAAAGATTCAACTACAACGTATTTGCAGTGAGGGCATGTTGAACTGGAGCCAGTGATGACTATACAATTACCTTGCAATTACCCACGTAATGCAATTTTTTAAAAATAATTTCTGTCTTTATTCGTACAAATTATTCGAACAACAAATATAGCATCAACTGGTACCGTAAATTCAAAGCTATCGAACTCATTTTCCTACCAGAACCCTAGGCTTCTCTAGACATAAAAGGTAACACCCTCAAGATATAAATTTATCTTCTGCATAAAATCTGATGTGAATATTTTTGAAATCAGAGTGGAATATACAAAAAAGCATGTTTTTGGTGGCAGTTCGTTTCATTTCCCTTAAAATCCACTTGCGTCGAATTTTTTGGGTCTCCGCGTATATAAACACGATTATGTACTAGACTCGGCGCCCATTGATGACGATGACAGCATGGAAGCATGAATACGTCTTGATGATATGTCATTATCAGAGTCAGTGAGTTGTTATCGAAAGTCGATTTCGTTGGCTCTCGATACACATGCACCCTCGGTACAGAGGACCATAGTTACGCCCCAAGCTACGCCCCAAGACCGCATTCTTAGAACAGAATGTAGTCCACGCCCGCCTGGAGAAGCGACGACTTGAGCGCCAATATCGACGGACGAGGCTTACTGTTCCTCGCGATATCTGGAAGACGCAGGCCAAGTCTGTTGATGCTATGATCGAGCAAGCCAAAGTCAAACACTACAACACTGCTTTTGCTTCGGCGTCTGTGTCTGAGTCAATACAGATTGTCGAAGAACTATTGTCACGTAAGGTACCATCTCCGCTTCCCAGCCACGATGATGATGGTGAACTAGCAGAACGATTTAACACGTACTTTGTTGATAAGGTCGCTGGCATTAAGCAAAGACTTCCCCAAGTTGACGTTGACAAGGCCTGTAGTGAACAATACAATGTGCAAAGTTCTCTCTCCATGTTCAAGGGGGTGGACGAACAATATGTTGCCAAGGTGATCAAGGCGATGAAGTCAAAGCATTGCAGTCTTGACCCAGCGCCCACGTCATTAGTCAAAGATGCCCTAACCACGCTGCTGCCAATCATTACCAAGATCATCAACCTGTCTCTTTCATCAGGGATCTTCCCTGAGGAGTGGAAGGAGGCCATTGTTGTCCCACTTCTCAAGAAGGCATCTTTAAATGCAGAGGTGTTAAAGAACTTTAGACCAGTCTCTAACCTTAGCTTTCTTTCTAAGGTCCTGGAAAAGGTAGTCTCGAAACAGCTTATGGAACATATTATACGAACAAATGGGTTGCAGACAAGGTATCAGTCGGCCTACAGGGAAAGGCATAGTGTCGAAACTGCTCTCCTACGGGTCCATAATGACATCGCCAGGGCACTGGGATCGAGGAAATGTGTACTTTTAGTACTCCTTGATCTCAGCGCTGCCTTTGACACTGTCAACCACGAGATACTCATACGTCGTCTCCAAGCAATGGGTGTCGAGGGGATTGCGCTGTCTTTGATATGTTCCTACCTGACAAACAGGTCACCGCGTGTTCGCATTGGTACAGAAACATCAAGTCCCGTGGGCTTGAGTTGTGGTGTTCCACAGGGCCTCCGTTCTTGGACCGGTTCTTTTCTCCCTCTACACAAACCCCTTGGCTGGCATTCTCGAACGTGGTGCAGATGGCAACCACGATGGGGGCTACCACTTGTATGCCGACGATACTCAAAGAGTACCTGGCTGTTCTTCTGTCAAATGCATGTGCCGCTGTAGAGGCAATTAGTGGAAGTGCAACTGACGTTAGCCGATGGCTGGGCGAGAATAATCTCGCATGCAATAATGACAAGACTGTGTTCCTGTTTATACGATCAATGTACACTCGCTCCTTGCCGGATATCCAAGGAATCAGGGTTGTGGACTGTGTTGTTGAGCCATCTGACTGTGCAAGTTTGCCTGTTTGCTTTTAAGCAGCATGTCTCCTCCACTGTCCAACGTGCGAATATGGCACTACACAACATAGGCAAAGTCAGGAGGTATCTCTCAGCAGATACAACTCAGCTTCTGGTAACCTCGAGACTGGATTTCTGTAATTCCCTGCTTGTTGGTCTGCCCGCAATCACAGTGGGGCCATTGCAGAAAGTGCAGAACGCTGCTGCTCGTCTGGTAGTCAGATGCCGGAAGTCGGTGCATATAACTCCAATTCTCCATGAACTGCACTGGTTGCCGGTAGCACAGCGAATTCAATACAATGTTCTCATATTTGATTTTAAAGCAATCTATGGACTCGTTCCATCTTATATTTCCGAACTCATTGTCGCGCAGTCTCACTCATTTGACCTGCGATCGCAGGGGTGTGTCAGGCTGCGGGTGAGTCCAAAGCCGGTTGTACAATCATACGGTGACCGGGCTTTCTCTCTCGCAGCCCCACAGCTCTGGAATGCTCTACCCGAACGAGATTGTGCGACAACCTTAACTCATTCAGAGTCCTTCTGAAAACCCATCTCTTTCGGGAGGCCTTTGGATGAGTTGGGGTTTCCATTGTAAAGCGCATTGAGCGGACAATTGTCTGGATACTGCGCTATATAAGCATCATTTATATACAATGGGTTTCGTATTTAGCTGAGATCCGGGTATAAGAATTTGACGGATTGAACGCAAAAAAAGGACCCACAAAACCGGCCTTTTTTTCTCTGTCTGTGATTATATGTTGGCGGTTTTAATTAAATATGAGCTAAAATATAGTTTCCTTAATTATTGAAGGTGTTATCTCAGTCGTGAGTCAACAGCCAGAGCATTTTTATCCAGGCTGAAACATTCGACTGATATACAACTGATGATGGGAAAAGATCAGCCCCATATTTGATGACGTATTTGGTAAAAACTATAAGTATACGTACATGTTTTGCTATAAGTTGCCGATCTCAAACTCATATTGTAGCAGAGTCTTGAAGTTTATGGACACCAGTCGTGATTGGCCATGGGGCGATGGCATAACCAATGTGGCGTGATAGTGTATTTATTTTGTACAGATCAGAGCAGTATATCGGTGGAAGGCTTCCATATCTGCAAAAGCGCAGTTAGTCTGAGTCGCTATTCATGATCAACGCTGTCATTTCTGGCTGGCCATTGAGTTATTTAAAGTATGTGAGTAAAGGCCGACACTGTCTGACAAACAGAAATTCCCCATTTTTATAGAGATCATGCATAATTCGAGTTGAAGCTATGTTTTAGAAATAAACAGAGTGCACGTGCTGTGTCAGTGCGTGTACAAAACACTGTTGGATAAAACGAATCTTAGAAATAAAGTCGTGTCATGTAGCGTATGAAACAGATTTTGAGTGCATGTCGCAATGGAGGCTTTTTTGTAGGGTAAATCCTCCAATGCGTAAAACTAAGCCATTTGTGCCAGTTTGACCCGCTGGCTCTGCATATTACTGTATTTATAATTCGTTTCAGTTGTGATTAATTCCGGGAGTTGATCTTTGACTTGACGTGGGGATATCTAAATACTTTTGTGGAAGGTAGACTTTCATGTGGGTAAAGGGCTGGGGATTCTTTCCTTCACGTCTTTAGCTTGTAATATACATACATGTATATTCATGAAGCTAAAATCAAATAAAAGTGCCAAAATAGGAGCTAAATTTGATTGTTAATCTTATCCGAGCTGTCTGTGGTACAGTGCGGTATCAAGAAGACACCTTCTGGATATGTTAAACGTAAGTAATCACCAGCCTTTGACCCACACTAACTCACGCCTTGAAGCTATTCCGGAGCAAAGTATACCATATTATATCATTTACGAAGAAGAAGAAGATGTTAAGTACATGTATGGACAAGGAGGAGAAGGAGGATAAACATAAGAACGAAGAATTACTTGATCCTTCCCATTCCCCAATACTAATGAGAATTATCATAGAGAGGTGACACTCAGGGTGCTGTTGCACCGTAAGTATATTTAAACCCCACGAGCGAGTGAACATTTGTCATTCATTGTGTGTTCGTACGAGTGAATGATCGTAGAGAAGAACTTTACGGTTGCTGGATATTCATTATCAATTTGTTGCGTTCCCACCCACCTACCCTTCAGATAGTGCGCCTCGATTTGCTTTTGTTAGGCAATAAGCTTGATCCTTCCCATTGCCCAATACTCAATGAAAATAAGCGAATAGGGATGACACTTAGGGTGTTATTACACCAATAATATAAACCTCGTTACTTACTTGTGGTAGTCCTAACCCATACATGTAGTAAGACTTACGTTTGTTTACGCCATCTCCAATATAATTATTATCCATTAGTGTTGCGGAAACAAATGTAGCTAAATGTTCCTATGAACCCGTTATCCGGTCTTCCAGACTCAATCGAAATCACCTAAAGTGATAGATGCTGGCCCAAGTAACACTTACTATCTATACCTGACCAGTATATCGTAAGTTGAAAGACCAGCTATCATCATAGCACCTGCATATTACACGTGAGTTGGCGGCAAAAGCCATTAAACGTAGTTTAGGACACATTATTTTGCATGAAGACTAAGTATTCCCGAAATTTTTTTGATCAAGTAAGGTATTTGGAAAAATTAAAGTATTAGGGTACGACATCATGATGGTCCGTGAATATCCTGTTGCACGATCCGACTCAACACTCCCTCATCGTATTCAATTTCATTTAGGTCTTTTAGCTCCACTAACTGTCCTTTTCCTCTATAATATCATTTCATTTCTTAACGTCACATGTAGGGCAAACAAACACTGTTCAAAATCTAGAATGTAAATAACAAACTGGTGACCTTATCTTCTCTCCATTCCATCCAACTACACAGCAACATTTGGGCGGATCTCCATGTTGGAGACATCCCCGGGGTCTTATTACCACATTTCCGTACCTGATGCACCTGCAGGCATTCGGATCAGGCATCTTAGTTCCATGCCTCTTGTACCACTTGGCGTGCAAATGACAATCCGGGCTTGGGGAGATTCTGTACGTTATGGGGTTTTCATCGCAGAGACAGCCAACACTGCTGGTGCCATGGTCGACACAGCTGGGTGAAGATATTCTTAAGCCTCGCTCCACGATGCAGCAGCACTGAACAGGCTCAAACTCGAAGGGAATAATTTCATGCTCCTCACCAGCTTCGTAATCAGAATACGATTTTATTATACTTTCTTCTTTCTGAATTTCCTTCGATTCAGTAGGGCCATTCTTCTTCCCGATAACAACATGCTTGATGTCTTGAAACCAAGATAACCCAGATGACACCTTTTCATCAGTATTAGGTGGTTCACCTTTTGATTTGGTTGCACTGGGCTTTCGCGCCTTTGCCGGTGTAGTACTCAACTCTCCCCGGAGCAGCTGTGAAGGCTCTATCGATCCGCTTCCAATCGATCCATCGGGTTCCTCAGCAACATTTGAAGTGTCTGCCACACTCCTTGATTTTCGGGACACACTGGTACTCCTTGCTGTATTCCCCATAGCCAAAAGTGATGCCTTCTCCTCCTTTTTGCTTCCGTCTCCCTTATAGTAACTTTTAGATAGATTTTCCTCTGAGTATACTGGATTCAATTTACTTTTATAATCATCCTTGTTAACTTTGGCTATAGACCATGTTCGAAAAAGTCTGCCGATGCCTGGCGATTTATCACTATTGAAATTTAGTCCATCTCTTTCTGCTTCAGTGTGCACTTCGAGGTGTTCACTTTCATTGATTAGCGGTGAACTAGTTTTTTGGAATAGTGACCTAAAAGCATGCATTTTGAATGATGTTTCTTAAAAATAATTTGCTACTTCTAATATCATACTGTAGAGTAGAGAATGGTTTTCCATAGGTTCATTCATGAAAGAAATTTACCCAATCAGCATGAAACATTTTAGCAAGATTGTTTAACCGTTAAGTCCCACATGAAACAAATTCATCTGACTTTTCTGTTATTTGATATCCCTTTATCCACACAAAGTGTCTGTAAATGTTTCCACATTTGAACCTTTCGGTCAGATTATAAAGAACGTATATTTCGCCATTAGCCAGCTGGCCACCACAACCGCAAGCGAATTTCCAAAACTATACAGAAAAATTCTCTCGACAACTGACTATATTAACTGCAGCTGTACATCCTTATATTTGACAAACTTACTCCGCATTCTCTCCACGGCCAACACTTTTGTAACTAGTCATGGGATAAAAGTCACAATGAAAACGTTTTAGCTTTTACTTACAAATCTCAGAAAAACAGTGTTGAGTGAAGTAATATGCTGTTGAAAAGATGAATTAGAGACACGTAAGGATGTAATGGTATAGAGTTGCCCTCTCTGATACTCCACAAGGTAATCCTTTTTTCTTGACCTTAATTACAAACATCATAGGTTCGAGGACCATTAAAACTGATCACCAACTCGGAGAATGCTTATGTCTCTGATGCTGGCTAAATAATCCTTCCGATCTTCTGTCAATATGTCGAATAATACTTAGGAAGGCCTTTTCCTGGTCAAAATTTAAACCCAACAGCTGTTAACCCACGTCTACGACTCCTGCGGTCGATGTCAAGCGAATCTCAGATCGACATCCAGCACACTTTATGCGAAAACTAGCAACGTGATGGTGAAAATACCGAGAATAATCATGAAAGAAATTATCATGACGAAAAAGCGTAGCGGCAAGACGTAAATTGGGGCCCAACATGGAGAGAGTCCGATAACAATTGGGGCGTATCAAGCCACAGCAAGTAGTGTTGTCGGTATGGGACTTGGCGTATGCAGGAATTTCGAATTCTGCTGTGCTTCGGCCTCTTGAAGCTGTCACCTGTCATTCTTCTGTATTCAGAGAATAACCACTTGGAATATTGATAATGAATCAGGGTAAGGCAATTTTATATATCCAGTTCTTCACTATTGAATTGAATGGGATATAACAAATGTGGGATTGGGGGATATTTCAGTTTATATAGCACTGGTGCTATATTTCGAGTTGCGCTTAGGTGAAGATGTCTCACACTTTACATTGACAATTCTTCGACCCGCTCGATTCATTCCAATGCGTCCAAGAGCTATATTGGTAATGACACTGCTCTTCAATTCCGTTGGCGTACTTGCATACGACATACTGTGCGAAAGAATGTAACTTTTGGCTGATAGAAAACCAAATGTCTTTTCCCGGTAATCACGACCACCCAACAACATGTAGGATAGATGAATACAGTACAGCTTACTTTATAAAGCTGGTTTCGTTTTAAATTTATTATTGAAAATACCCAAAAATACCCCCAAGGAACTCAGGGTGGACCCCCCCCCCCCCCCCCACACACACACACACACACGCATGTATGTATGTCAAAGGTGCCAATTGGGGACATGTGTCAAACAAGGGACTCCTTACCAGGGGGTTTCATTTCGTATTCAATATCATATTCCTGGTATGTTTTATGTCCATAGTCGCTTCCTGACAGAATAATTAGATTAAATGTATTATATCCAAACCGTTCGATACCTGTTAATTGGGGACACACACCAGTCACGCACGGTATACGGTAAAAAAGCAACCGAAAAAAAGACAACGGAAAAAAAGCCCGGTAAAAAAGACAACAGGTAAAAAAGGCAACGGAAAAAAGACAACAGGTAAAAAAGCAACGTTAAAAAAGACAACCATCTAGGTAAAAAAGACAACGGGTTAAAAAAGCAACGGAAAGAAAGACAACCATCTAGGTAAAAAAGACAACAGGTAAAAAAGATGACTACTATCAAAGAGGACCAAATTAACTTTCACACTACAGCCAAATTATTTGTACTGATTTACTAGTATTCAGTATTGCCTCATTTCCAGAGGAAGGGTTCTTATTAGCCAACAAAGCGTCATTAAAGGGAGGAACATCATCGCTCTAGGGCTCTAGGCATGATAGAGCCGTCGGGGTGCCGGCTGTGTAGTGGAAACATTAGCGCCTGTCACCACACCTCCGAGGTCCCGTGTTCAATTCCAGGTCTGTCCGGCACTTTATGTCATAGAGTTGGCGGTTTCCTCTGTTGTATTCGGTTTCCTTTTACATTTTACATGTACAAGTTTGCTTTACAATTGCCCAATATGATTTGAGAGATAATAATGTCCAAGTTGACGCTCAGCTCCCAACTCAATATTTTTTATCATCGCTCTATTTGGCGAGTGTAGGCCCGTCCTTGGTCGAACACCATTTTGGTTGAGGAGATTCGCCTGAGTTGGTCTGTACTCCTCTGACAAAATGAAGGGATGGATCAACAAATTGTCAGCAACATGTCTTTGATTGAGGCAGTCTCGCGTCGGAATATGAATTCTGCTTATTCCTGACAGTAAAGGCCTGTTTACACTACTTTTGAGCACTTTTTTCGGTGGTTTGCCACTCCAGTTTGCTATTTTTGCATAATTTGAAATTTCGCTTCAGCTGTAGTGGAAGCAAGCCTTTACAGTTTCACCGTGACAGTAGACTTGACAACAACTCTGACCTGCGGCGACTATGAAAACAAAGGGCACAATATTCAAATTGAATCAAAAGAACAAGCATATTGAACTTTATTGTGGTTCTTTATTGCATATTGCAAAACAATTTCATAAGCGTCTCGAGGGCTAGAGCTATCCACTAGTCTAGAGCAAACTAACGAAAAATAACCAAGATGACTCTGCTTGATGCTTTGTTAACCCTGAAACCATACTTTATCTAAATTTAGTTACGCTATGAGCGAAATATCTGGCCGGAAATTTCTTTGGTGATACCACTTGAATGATTTAAGCCCCGTGTTTTTTTAGTAAACACTTTTTAAAAGTAAAAGCATCCTTCACAAAGAGTGAAGCCATGTCTAAAACAAAGAAACAGATCTTCACAAAACAGAGTGCAAAGACATGCAAGCACATTATGATTATAGGGTTTCAAGGTACCCCAAAAGAAAAAGCCCTCGGAACAAATTGTGTGACGAGTCCATTTTAAAGTCTTACTGTTACCAGAGTCTTTCTATACAATTTCTATTGTATAGAAAGACTCTGCTGTTACAGATCATCTGCTGTGATATTGATAATTAAAGCACACATGTATGTACATCAGGGTTTCAACGGAAATCCTTCACAAACTCTCACAAAAATTGTGTGAAGACAAGCACATGGTTACTGGGCTTCAATTTTAAAGTTCCTCCAAACATGCCAAAAGAAAAGCCCTCAGAACAGGCTTGATGTCCATTTGTAAGTCTTTCGGATACACGGTTCATGATGAATGTAGGTAAAAAAGGTACAGGTAAAAAAGGTACAGGTAAAAAAGGTACGGTACAAAAGGTACAGGAAAAAAAGGTACAAGTAAAAAAGGTATCGGTAAAAAAGGTACAAGTAAAAAAGGTATCGGTAAAAAAAGGTACAGGAAAAAAGGTACAGGTAAAAAAGGTACAAGAAAAATGGGGACTAAAAAATGGGGATACACACCTACGTTGTCTTTTTTACCTAGATTTTTTTTCCGTTACGTTCCGCTTTTTTTCCGTTACTTTTTTTCCGTTGCTTTTTTGCCCTGTTGTCTTTTCTTCCGTTGTCTTTTTTACCTGTTGTCTTTTTTACCCGTTGTCTTTTTTACCGTTGTCTTTTTTACCGGGCTTTCTTTTCCGTTGTCTTTTTTCCGTTGCTTTTTTTACCTAGATTCGTCACACACTACCTGTTACTATTTTAACAAACCGAGGACACTGCACCCCGTACTATTAAGTGAAGTGGGGACAAGTATATCAGATATGTATAAACAAGTTTTGGAATAAGTATTGCACCCAGTAGCATGATCATACTTGAAATCGTTACGTCCTTGTACGGTACAAATGGTGAACATGCCCCCGGTTTGAAGGCATTCTACTCGCATTCCGAAATGGAACAACTTTCACAATACCTTCCAACTGGGGACATCCACCACTTTGACTGAAAGTAACGGAAAATGGCAACGTTTATCATTAGTGAAGCTTTTCTGTTATCCACCTTCTTAAAATGGCTGAAAATAAACCAAAGCGGTATCAACGAATGACGTGCTGAAGTAAAACAGTGGGATGTGCCGAGTGAAGGCATATTGGTATCTGGGATTACGGCAGGACTTATGGTCCTCTGTGGTGGACCGGTATTGAGCCCATGTTGGGACCCCGGTTGCGACCTGAAACATTACGTTTCAGACGTGCCTATTTTTCCCTGGCCGAAATACGAACAATATGATCTCGCCTCATCAGATGTCAATCATCTCCATTGCATGCTAAATAGATGCATCTAAAAGATGTATTGCTATGTTCTTTATCGCCTATACGACTACGAGCCCTAATCAGGTGTCATTCTTAATCCCTTTGTTTACAGATCTTTAGGTAAACCCGGCGGCACCTTTGATGAGGCGGGATTTTGCTAGAAGCTAATAGGCATTTAAAAAACGTTATGAAAATCCCACAAACTTTATGATGCATCCACAGGATGTGGCAAGGAAGAATTAGGCCTAAAGGAAACGTGGTGATGAAAATGAGGGCATAATATCGAGTTCGTTTGTTTTCCAATGCATTCAAAGTTGAGACTTGATTAAGATATTTATTCTAATGAACGAAGTTGGGATATAACCTACGCCAAATCTGCAATCAATTAGGGACATTGTTCACAAAGCCCTCTATGCTTATCAATTGTTTTAGTGCTTTGAGCGTGTCTCAGATGCCAGGAAATCACATCTAAGGCCTTCTGAAATGAGGAAATCAGGGGACACACCTGAGGACTATTCGGGGTAGTAATGGAAACCCTCATCAAAACCACTATGACCAATCTGCACACTGATAGTCATGAGCGCTATAGGATGGGAAGTAGGGACAGTATAAAATATCATTCCTTAGGGTACGCTGTCGTGATATAGGCGTTCGAAAACCTTGTGGGGACATCTTCCACAATAGTGCGCCCTGTATATAAGGGGACACACCAAAATGATGAATCTGGGCACCAATGGATTTGAGCCCTGTAAGCTGGGGCATTACGAAATTTTGTGTTGATGAAATATCAGTACTCTATATATAATATGATATTAGTGACGTTCGTTCTCGAATACCTTTAAAGCGGGGACATTTTCCCAATTAATGTCCTCTGTTAGGGAATGGACGTAAGGACTTGAATTTGGGGGTACTGACTGACCCCCATCAGTTTTGACCGTTCTCATCAAAGTTAAGCTTCGAAAACCTTCTGGCAATTCCTCATTAAACATACTAGTACTGTCTTCTCCCACTTAACCGAGCGCCAGGAAAATGGCTCGAACATGACTAAGTCCAGAAACATGGCAGTCTGTAGTTTTTACCGGTGGGCTGCAAACATTCAATATGACAGCCAATTATATTGATCAATGGTTATGGGAAGACAACCTTGTAAATGTTGTCAATTCAATAACGCCTGGTCGCGGTCAGGCCAGTAATCCCGGCAGTTAGGGTGATGATTATTGAAGTTACGTAAGTTCATGTAAATGGTTGACCAATCCAGAGTCTTTCAAATGAATTTATTTTATCTAATCGATTATGGAATCGTTTTCTTGTTGGGGAAATCCAATAAAGGGCACTTTCGTGTCAAATGTCATAATTGTTGTCTGCCATCTTGCTTTGACCACGTTCTTCTGGTAAGATGCACGCAATGCGATGGATTTTGTGGGTAGGCCTAGCAGGCACCCTGATGATGTTAACGTATGGAATGGAGCATGGAGATGATGTTGACAGCCACTACTGATGATAATTATTGTCTGCCATCTTGCTTTGACCACGTTCTTCTGGTAAGATGCACGCAATGCGATGGATTTTGTGGGTAGGCCTAGCAGGCACCCTGATGATGTTAACGTATGGAATGGAGCATGGAGATGATGTTGACAGCCACTACTGATGATGATGATGATGATGATGATGATGATGATGATGATGATGATGTAGATGATGCTAACCAGGCTGTACCTGGTGCATGTAGGCACCAGAAAAGCTACAGTCTCAATCAGAAGATTGACCTTATCGAGACATACCAATTGGAGCATGCTATAGGATTACGTCATGCTGAAACTGCGACATCCTTTGCTAGACACCACCGCATAGCACCGCAGACATTTAGACGTTGATTAAGCACACAGGATGACTTGTTTGCCCTCCGAGATAGATCAACTCAAGACCATAGAAGACGGAGGAGACAACGGCAACACGGCACTGATGCACAAGGTAGTGTTTCGAATTCTACAAGCATTATATTCCTCGCTAAATGAATTTCCTTCCTTGTTGGCCTATACCGACCGGAATAAGTCCGCTTCTGTGTCATGGACGGAAGAATAAGTCGCACTATGCATCAAAGCGACTGACCCTGACCATTGCCTTTAACAATATCAGTATTATTGTTCCTGGGACCCTTATTCCTAGGACTAACATTTCGTTCATACCTGTGGTTATCGGCAGTCAATATTTCCAAAGATGTTAAACGTGTTAGCTTTTTTATTTCACCATACTGGCCCGAAATGGAAAACAATTTGAACACCTGGTTCCTTGAGCGCTGAAGACTTGGTTTCCCTGTTTCCGGTGAGGATATTAAAGGGCAAGCTTGAAGAGAATTTCGGCAATGGTGGGCAGAGCTTCCGAACGAAACGAAGGCCGAAAGACAAGAACAGAGACCCCTGCGATACCTTTTCCATGCATCTGCACATTGGCTTAGCAACTTTATGGAAAGGTGAGTTTCATTCCGCTGTTGCATGGATCGGCCTTAATGGATTGTATGCGGTGAATTTTAACAATATGCAAATTCCATTTAAGGAAACAAATCAGCTATCGAAGGAAGACCAAAGATTCAAGGGGGTTACCTGACAACGCCCAGGCTTTGGTTGCCGACTACCGGGGAGATTTTGCCGACCTCATCAGAGACGCTGATTTTGATGTCATCATGTTGTGTTGTGTTGTGTTGTTTGATATGGTGCCAAGATCAATAATGGAAGCGACTGGGTCTCAGAATGTTGACATTGGATCATCCCAAGGCAACCCGAAACTTGGATGCACGGTGACTCTAGTAGTTACGACAGACGGACGAAAAGGACGAGCCGAGGTCAACTTCAGAGGCTTGGCACCAGATGGTGACGTCATTCGGCAGCTTCAGGCGAATGCTCCAGACAATGTGCGAGTGAGTATTGGCATAGAATACAAGTCCGTGCTTGTAATACAGGACATGTACCTGACGTCATCAGTGTTGTCATTGACGGTTATTCTAGTTAATGGTAGTATTTTTTAGGAAAATCAGAACTTCTATGACTAAAATTATTATAGGTTTGTCATGGATGGAACCAAAACATTGTGCGTGTCTGACTGTTCAAAAAAGTAATGTAAATGTTCATACTTGTTGTTTATTTTTCCAGATAACTGGTAGTCCACAGGGTTGGGCCCGACACTAATCGCTAATCGAGTGGTTGCAGGCCCTGGTTGTGCCATTTGTAGCAGGGGCCACGTTCCTGTTACTTTTAGACAGGTATCCGGCGCATCGAAATCAGCAATTTCGTGATGCAATCACCGCAGAGAATGGGACAGACACTTTCATTCCTGGACGATGTACTTCGCTGCTGCAGCCCTTGGACTTGACCGTAAACAGGAGCTTCAAGTGTCACCTGAGGACCATTTGGAAAGTGTGGAAAATCGGCCACACTGATGATCAAGGACATTGTGAGCGGATCACCAGGCGGGATGTGGTCAGGATGATCAGCCTCGGCTGGGAAAGGGTCACACAACAGACGATTATGAACGGTTGGAGAGCCAGTAGCCTAGTTCCTGAGGACGATGACGAAGTCGGGGAGGGGGTAGAGATGGTAAATGATGAGCTTGAGCAGTTTGTTGAGGGGATTGAGTTTTCGGAAGGAGAAGAGGATGTTTTTGATGATGACGTGTAAATCCCGTTTGGATAATAAAATTGATTGGTAAATTGATAAGTAAATCTTTTCTTTAATTTATTCGTTAACAGCAAGACTTCTTTATTGGGACATTCTGCAGACCCATGAAGCTGGATTTATTATAGACCCTAGATGAGAAATTTCTGGTCAACGGACACTACAGGCATAAAATGAGGACGCTAGTTGTATTGTATTCATTCATTCAGTACAGGACTACCCCATGTCAATGTTCATGTTATTTATCCACTTACGTGGAAGGCATTGGCATTGCCCACGAAAAGGGAGTCAATTATCAGCTGTGGCTGTTCTTTCTAATGTTCGCCTGCCACCAGTAAAATCGGCCTATTCATTTGGACTTAGTCATTTTACGATTCAGCCGCGCTCGGTTAAGTGGGAGAAGACAGTATTCAGACTCAGGCGTTGAGTTACAGGTGCTGTATTAATGCATGTCTTCCGTCGGGGGGGGGGGGGGGGGGGGCCTTCAAAAGGATATGAGCCCGAATATCACAGACAGTGGGGCAAAGTCATGTTATAAATTGAGAAATAATATGAATAATCTGCAGAGAGATAGACTGGAGCTCTATAGAATGGATCATTCCTTGAGAGTGTATGTGATAACGAAATATCACTTCTTCTCATTACTGGATTTATTGGTGGCATTCGTTTTCGAATACCTTCAAAGCTAAGGACATATATGAGGATTCAGAGGGGTACTTACAGTCAGACAGGCAGGCAGTCAAACAGTCTTGAGCTCTGTATAATGGGACAATGGGACAGTATGCGACAATTGAGTACCATCCCTGAGAATGAGTGGAAATGCTGAATGCGTTCGTTTTCGAATACCACCAAAGTGGTGACAACTTTCACCAAAAAACGTCATAACACCCCTCATTGACAAGTGTCCGTTTCCAAATACATTCAAACCGGGGCATGAAGGCCATCTCGCTTATGAAAGAAAAGTGGTGCTGGGAGAGATACATGCAGTCGCCAGTAATGCCACATAATATTTTTTGAATCTGTCCACAATCAATGGTTGTGTAACGACTGCTTGCCCCCAAAGAGTAGACCTTCAAACGTGCCAATAGGATATCAGCTCACGTGTCACACCTATGTGAAACGACCATATGATGAATCTGCAGTCAGACAGTCTTGAGCTCTGTATAATGGGACTATGTGACAGTATGCGACGATTGAGTACCATCCCTAAGAATGAGTAGAAATGCTGAATGCGTTCGTTTTCGAATACATTCAAAGTGGTAACATCTTTACTAAAAAGTATCATAGTACCCCTCGTTGTCAGGTGTTCATTGCCAAATACATTCAAACCGGGGACATAAGGACCGTCTCGATTATAAAAGAAAGGTGGTGCTGGGAGATACATGCAGTCGCCAGTTGTTTGGGTCGTGGTTATAATTTTATATTTCTATATTGGTTTGTTAGTGATCTTGTATTAAAGCACTGCGTAAAAAGCTGTCTGCTAAAAATCCTGCCACCTGGTGTAAAAATATGTGAACTATAATTTTGGTAACTACTCGAGAACAGCCCTATTTTGCTCTTTCTAAAAGAAGATGGCCACTTGAGAAAGCAGCTGAAAGTTTTCCTTCTAAGAAAATATCAGAATTATAGCTAAATAGGCCCTAGAGATATGAGCAACAACGTTTATTACAAACATGAAGATGTAATGAACATATGAGTATAGCTTTTCGTAAAGCAGAACTTTGACTGGTGTATTATAGAGAGTGTCGTTGGGAGCACATGGGCGAAGGGCAGAGATGTACACGAAAATGTACACACATGTACACGAATATACACTATAACCGAGCGGATTGAGATTGCTGATTGTATGCGAATTGCATAGCAGTGCATAGTATTATTACGGGAGAGCTGATTGTAGCTGATTGTTTTCTATTGGCCGTGAAAACCGCCAAAAATCTGTACATGTTTTTGTAAGCGGTCGTCGCTCGCGCAAACTTGTCTTGCATGTTTTTGTGAAAGAGGACGAAGAACGCGGTCGTATAAAAAAACAGACGTTGGGTGGCGCTCGAGACGGGTCATCCTATTTAGCGTCCAGTGGCGACCAGTGGCGTCCAACGCGAAATAATAGGGTGTATATGGTTAAAAATGTTTTCAAGCTCCTAAAACACTTTCACGATCTTAGTATGCGTCCAGCAAAAGTACTGGACGCCATGTTTGTTTTAGCTGCCGTTCCTTGGGTTTATAGAAAAAGCGGAATCGGGATCTGGCATCAGGTTGGCATACTAAGATCGCTTTCTGGTGATGATTATTCAAAAACTAGGTTTGCAAACTCCACCAAACTTCTAAATCTTGTTTATTGAAAGTGTTTTAGGAGCTTGAAAACATTTTTAACCATATACACCCTATTATTTCGCGTTGGACGCCACTGGTCGCCACTGGACGCTAAATAGGATGACCCGTCTCGAGCGCCACCCAACGTCTGTTTTTTTATACGACCGCGTTCTTCGACGTCCTCTTTCACAAAAACTTGTGAGGCAAGTTTGCTCGAGCGCCACCCAACGTCTGTTTTGATATACGACCGCGTTTTTCGACGTCCTCTTTCACAAAAACATGCAAGACAAGTTTGCGCGAGCGACGACCGCTTACAAAAACATGTACATATTTTTTGCGGTTTTCACGGCACATAGTTTTCGACGTTGTATTCTATGAGTCGATTGTTCGTTATTTACCAGCTAGTATTGAGCATCGAGACTTTCTTGCGGATCCAAGAAGACAAGGGACGTGTGGAACGTGGACCATCTGACTATGTGACTTTGTTTGTGTATTGTTTATTTAGATATAGAAATTAAACGCAATTAATTTTAATCAGTAATTTCTTTAGTATTTTTGAGTGAGCTATGGAACATTTTTGGTCTCTCCGCCCGGATCTTTGCCAGTTTTTTTCGTGTTGTAGTTTTATACTTTGAGATACATTTGTGAACACGACTGGTTAGCTTAGAGTGAGTTTGATTACTAGAGTTTTGTCGTGTTGAATATTATGTGAGAGCATTGCCATTGATGTGAATTGTGTCATGCGGTACTGTGTTATTGTGTTGAATTGAATTATATGCATTGGGTTGATTTGAATTTGAACATTTTGTATTTGCATACATTTATGTACATTTGTGTACAATTATGTACACTGGGTATTTGTTTTCACATTTTTGATTGGTGTTGATTATTTTGCATATATTTTGCTGAGCAGAGTGCATACATGCTTTGTTATGCTAAGATCAGTATTTTAACATGAGTTTGTAGATTACCGAGCCAGAATATTCTTAAGTCTCTCAAATGTAATAACAGAGTATTTTCTCATTGGAGTTAATATATATCACCGTGCTGAGGAGTTGACTGAGTATTAGTCATTATTGCTATTATTGCGTTCAGGAGTTGAAAGATTTTGAGAATATTTCATTACAGCTTATGATTTTGAGACATGTTCTGAGTTTCTGAGTTCATACATTTGTGACTCAACTTTACGAGTCTTTTGTATATGTGATCACCATTTCAACTCAAGTTTACGAGTTTACTTGTACATTTTGAGTACAATTCTGTGTTTGGTTTTTCCATCCTTCCTTCTGAAAATCGAGTTTGCATCCCCAAAATGGGTGTATTAGATGCATTGATAGAAAGACGGCGCATTTGTCGCATCCGGTACTATGACGGAACTACATGCAACTGTAGAGCAACTCAAAACCGATGATGCTGAAGAAGAGGAGATTGAACTTAGCACACGACAAACGATAAAGGCATTTGCTAAGCTCAAGGAAATTTACAATGCGCTTATTGAGATTCAAAATGCTGTA
Source organism: Lineus longissimus (assembly GCF_910592395.1). Classification (NCBI taxonomy): domain Eukaryota; kingdom Metazoa; phylum Nemertea; class Pilidiophora; order Heteronemertea; family Lineidae; genus Lineus; species Lineus longissimus. The sequence goes on from NC_088317.1 coordinate 7,718,883, forward strand.
GCCATCACACGTCCTAGTGCCCAATTCAGTTTTATGATGTTGTCTTCCGCAACTAGAACGACATCTCCCTCTTGAAGATTATCTCATATCTCTGTCCATTTTGTACGACGTTGTATTTCCACATGGTATTCACTTATCCACCTTTTCCAAAACTGTTTGGATATCATCTGTTGATAGGCCCATCTCCTTTCAAGTGGGGGCTCTGGCTTGTATACAGATGGCAGCAGCTGCAGATTTCTTCCTATGATCAAGTGACCAGGGGTTAATGGAAAGGATCCTCCTTGTCAGCTGAGATATCTGATAAGGGTCGAGAATTGATTTGTGCTTCTGCGTCAGTGAGTACGGTCTGAAGCTCGGAAAATGTCAGGCTGGCCGTTTTTCTGAGAATCTTTGAGAGGGCTCGTTTTACACTTCCAACAAGTCGTTCATAAAATCCTCCATGCCATGGAGCCCTAGGAGTTATACACTTCCATTCGATTCCTTCCAGTCTGAGTTTATCCTTGATTCTCGCATTGCAGTGGAACAAACGATGAAGCAATGAAGCTGCACTCTCAAATGTTTTTGCATTATCGGAGTAGATGGTACAACACTTCCCGCGCCGATTCATCATGTGTCTCAGTGCTTGTAGAAACACCTCTGTTGTCAAATTTGCCTGGCCTAGAGTTCGAAAAAGGCTGCCAATACAATTCGTTGCTTGAATCGTCGATTTGCGGCGCTTATCAATATCCTGCTGGTGGAGGTACAAAATTCAAAAGCATTCCGTCAATGCCCCATTAAATTCATTCCGTCAATGCCCCATTTAAAAGCAATGGGTATTCAATCATGGACCTATGGATTTAATGAAGGATTACATTTCATTATTGGCTTCATCTTCTTACTATTGGAAAAACCTTACATTTTCTCACTGGAATAGTGGATTTTAACTGCGCATATTTTGGGGATTTTCCATCACGTTATCACACATTTCATGTGATTGAAGCCGACCACTTCCGAACATAAATTAGGTCACCCGAAGGTTACCAAATGTGAAACCTACGTCACTTCCGATCTGTCCAGATTTTTGAACTGATGATATTTTGTGTTTTTGTGTTTTGAACAATTAGTTAAAGACTATTCGTACGGTGCAGGCGCAGGTTACCGAACGTCACTTCCGATCTGTCCAGATTTCTGTACTGATCTTTTGTGTTATGAACAAAGAGTCATTGACTATTCGTAATGGACGGCGCAGGCGCAGGTGGAGGCGGGGGCGCATGGAATGACGCAGCTGTTGGAGTAATCCCAGGACATTTGGTAGAAGATAATACTTTTAATGTGTTTTTTCCTTCGGTCCATAGACAAAATAGAGAGACGTATTTGTTAAAAATCAACCAGTTATGTACAAAGAACACTGAATGGATTGGCGCACGAGATGACCTTCTGCATTATTTTGAAGGTAAAGTGTGGACAAACGAGGAGGAAAACTTGTACCAAAGGTTTAGGTGTCTGCGACAATGAATTTCATCCCTCCCGACTTTACAAACACCGTGCGGACAGGAGAAAAATATGTAGATAGAAACAATACATGGTACAAACTGCCTGTACAAGTAATGGATTATTTACGTCCCTGTGAATGCGATACTTTTCAACGTGATATCAAAAGACATCCTAGATTACAGAGACAACTCAATTGGGAAAAACTTCAAGACGCAATTCGAGAACATGCATGTATTTTGTCCGACCTTCATAGTATCAGACTTTTCAGGTCCTATCAGCTAGGAAAATATCTTTCGAAAGCGAAGGATATTTTCTTCAGAATCCCAAGAGCCTAAAGACGGGAAGATGCAAAATTTGAGGATTTTGTGGCAGAGTTTTTTAGCATTAAAAGAACCCATTGCTTTGATTTTATCATGTTTTCAAAATTCATTGACAGTATTAACAAAATACAGAAAAAGAAATGAAATCCCAACATTTGACCAAGGTCATGTATTTTATTATAATCCCTACTTGTGACGTCATTATGTACTGACTGAGCATGGCGCCGGAATTATTGGTGGGCTATTCTACACCAAACTATGCGCCCATTGTCTTTAGGGAATTGCCTTGTGAAATGCCCTTGAACAATCAACTCAAGGTCAAGTCAAGGTCAAATGTCAAAAAAATAATTTTTAGGTATCTATCTATGTCGAAAAAATCAAACAAATATGACCGTTAACTAGAAAGATATACAAATTTTTTTGGCCCATTTTATTGAAATCGTTAGGAACACAATATAAGTAAAATGCAAATATCTCTCTTAATAGTGAGTATATGCAGAATTGCCGATTTAGGTATATGTCCTGCACTTTTGTAGTGTCATTTCATGAAACAAGTGTAACAAACAGCAGATATTGGCATATTGTAGAATCATACATGCATTAACAAGATCTTCCCTTTTGCTTTGCAGTTATGGCGTGTAATGTCGCTACTCTTCTTGGTTTAGATACTGCATGTGGTGGCGAGAAACGTCCCATAAAGGATTGTTGTTCAGAAACCAGGAAATGGAAGTTTGCTCATCAAGGATCAATATCTGAGGCAGAAATACTGTGGTCGAATACAGGACTGGAGAAATTGAAAGATGACCACGACCCAGTTAACATCTGTGAAAAACACAGACGACATTATGGTATTGACAGCCAACCCAAACAGACGTGTCAGCACCCACACTGCCAAGCAAAGAAAAAGCATAAGGTTGACAGAAAGATGGGAATGAAGATGGTTGCGGAAATTCACCAAGTAACTGGAGATACAGTTCCAAATTAGGATCAGGTAAGTAAAAGCGTACCCAGCCAGACCAGATCTTTGCATCCGTTTCAATCCAAAATTAAATTGCTAATGTATGCACTTAAAGGATTGTAGGTTCAAACTCGCGTCTGATCGCCCTCCCAATGTCGGACTTGTTAATAATTGCTATACGTGCAGTGTTTTACTTTTGATGAGTTAACAGAACCCTGAAAGTGAAACATATTGTTTTGAATTTAAACACGTATGTAAAACATGTCATGTAAGTCATCATTTGAAACTAAAATTTCAGGTATCTGCAGACAATGCCGATTATATCATGATGAATGGTGGCGCGTATGGCAAGCGGAGTGTCCAGTAATTAAAAAAACCTAGATTTATTCAAAAAACCTGGTTTTTTACCTAATAAACTAAGTTTATTTGGAAAAAATATAGGTTTTTTTAAAACAACCTTGTTTATCAGCTAATAAACCGAGTTTCTTTAATAAAACCAAGTTTTTTACCTAATAAACCTTGTTTCTATCCACAAATGTCAAGTTTAACAAATACACTTGGTTTTATTCCCTAAAATATAAGTTTTTCATCCAGTGGTAATAAACTTAGTTTTATAGCAAAGAATCTTGGTTTATTAACAATAACTGGACAAATGGCTAATAAACCTACCTTTTTTCGTGAAAAACTTGGTTTTATACAAAACAACTAAGTTTTTTGCAATAAAACCTGGTTTTATTGTAAAAATGTAGGTTGTTTTGAATAACTGGACAAACGGCGTGCAAAAGCCTACTTTCTACCAAGAAACTTGTATTTTCTACCTCGCCCCATGTACACAAATCCGCAATGTTATCGGGACGAGGATGGGCAACCTCGGCACCACGTGGTACTAATGCTGCACTGCACTGCACTCTGTAAACTAGTTAGTGAGACCCTAACCTCATCCCAGATAACTCAATGTAGTTAGGATCGAGGTTTAAAAATGTAAGTTTTCTAATAAACCAGTTTTTTTTAAAAAAACTAGGTTTATTAGTAATAAACTTAGTTTTTTTAAATAAACTAGGTTGTTTTGGTAATAAACCTTGTTTTATTGAATAAATGGACATTTCTGTACAGAAACTTATATTTTATACGATTATGTGGTAAACAACCAAGTTTTTTAGGTAATAAACCAGGTTTTTTTGGAATAAAATGTTAGTTTCTGTTAAAAAACCTACTTTTTTAGGAAAGAAAGTAAAAAACTTTGTTTTATTAAAGAAACTCGGTTTATAAGCTAATAAACAAGGTTGTTTTAAAAAAAAACTATATTTTTTCCAAATAAACTTAGTTTATTAGGTAAAAAACCAAGTTTTTTTTAATAAATCTAGGTTTTTTTAATTACTGGACACTCCGCTTGCCATAGGCGCGTGCTTTACGAAAAAAAGAAAGCTGAAAGCCAAGATATTTCAGAAGGACCGTTTCTTAGTCAAGGCAGTTGTGAATCACACCAAAATGAAGAACGATTTTGCTCAGTAATGAAAGTAAGTGTTTCTAATAGTCTAATAAACTAAGTTTTAACCACAAACACTACCAAAAACCCAACATGGATAATGTCTGTAAACACAGGGGGTAAGCAATGTTCTCATCATTTATGGAGATTTGGTAAAAAAAACTTCGTAATCATGCCAAAACTTACCAAATACGTAACATGGGTAAAGCCTACATGCGTTTCCCTATTACCTAATTATCCCAGTGGGATAAAAACTTATCACGCCGTGATAAGTTTAAGCCCGCTCTATTATCCACAACTAAAATCCGTCTTCATATGTTGCCTTCACCGGGAAACGAACCCACGCCAACTCCTAACCTCATATGTGGAAGCTCCATGCTTTATCCACTCGGCTATTGAACTTTCTACTAGATCAATGACAGATATGCCTATTTAACACCTATTTAACAGTAATTGCGCCAGTGCTGCCATCTGCTACATTTTGACATAACCAAAATTCAAGGAATCCAGTGACAGCCACGCATTCAAATAATCTCTGCTACTTAAATATGAATAAGATTTATTGCCTTAGATGTAAGGAAATTACAGGTAATTCGGGTAAGTTAACTCATCACATCACTTCAAATGGACACAGATATCTACTGCTCAAGTGCGCGAAATGAGAAAGTGTATATTGCGGTGGTAGGAACTAGGTTATGTTTTAGGCCCTTTTGACCAAAGACCTTACAGGTCTTTTGCCCCAAATAAGCCTACAACCCCCAAAGAACCATCCACCGCAATATACACTTTCTATCATTCATGAGATTCCCAGTGAAGCGTTGCAATGAAATGGTAAGGGAAATGGTAAGGGAATACTAGAGCTCAATGGGTTAATGTAATCATGACTTACTGTATTCCAACAGAAAGTACACGTCAATAGCTTTCCAAGGATACCTCATTGCAAATATCCGTTAAAAAATAGCAGAGAAATGAACCCTTGAAGTTCGCACATCTTGACAGTCCCAGCGTATTCCAATAAATGCTGTAGGCCTACAAGACAGCTGATACAGTGATTAAACATTGTTGCTTGAATCTATTGAAAATATTGTTGACAGAGTCTGCATGTACATGGTAACATATGTTACCAAACAATACTCACGTCCCAAAGTATTACAAAGACTTATTGTTCGTTAATGCGTTAATCCGACAGAATTTCGAGAAATTATTTTAACGACGCAAAAATAATTTTCAGCTCCGAAAATATTTTCGAAAATTCTGTCGGATAAACGCATTAAGACACAATAGGCCTTTTCATGTCTTTGACAAGCAAAAATAATTAATGACTGCAACATCTGATATGGCCATTGTAATTTGCAAGCACAAATAATTAATGACTGCAACATCTGATATGGTCATTGTACAACTGAATATCACTATGGTTTAAAGGCAAATGTTATTCTGTCCATGTAGACATGATGTTAACGTCACACTTCCTCCATCTGGTGAGATTGTGCGTAACTGAAATCTTCATTAATCTTGCAGACAACCACTGGTAGGCCCTAGTTGACGACGACTGTGTCCATTCACATGTACCCTGGTGTGCCCTGGTGACACTGAATTGTTCAGTTCTTCATGAGCTAGGTGATGACGTCATGGGCGGGAATTTTTGAACTACCGGTAGTCAAAGATACATGTAATTCTGCGTAAAGGGATTAGATGCGGTGGTTTATCTGTGTAGTAAGGGGAATGATGTACCAGTTTGACACCATGTGGCGCCACCTGTAGTATTTCTATTTACTGTGGAACCAAGTGGTTTTTAGAGGCCTTAATTTTGCCTGGAAAATGTAACATAATTTTACTAGTAAATAAATAGAAAATGGCAACAGGATATTTATTAAATACCGAAAGGGCACATACGATTCCACTTGGTTTGAAAGCTGAGAGGCAGCATCATATCATTACTCATAACCCCTCATCTGCTAACCCCAAAGAAACACTGTATGTTAGAATACCGGCATTGCGAGAGAATACATTCTTTGTACCTAAATCTCTTTATCTGTCTGCTGATGTAACCATTTCTGGTGATTCTAAAAATAGTGTTGTAAATAATCTTGGTAGAAACCTGATTTCAAAGATGGTGGTTAAGTGGGGAACAGAGCAGATATTTGACCTTGACGAATACAGTCATTATTCTACATTTAAAGATCTGTGGTTGACAGAAGAAGAAAGAAATGATAGAGTTTTTCAGGGTATTCAATCAGAAAATCTTAGAGAATTAAGATCAGGAGTCGCTGAAGCTGATGTCACTGGAGAAACAGCTAATGAAAAGACATTAAAGAAAGTGTTTGACAAGAAGTACAAAATACCATTAGATTTTGAACTATTCCATCATCATGCTCCATTTTACAAGTTTCCAATTCAAGAAGATGTTATCATTGAAATCACATTAGCACCAAAGGAAGAGATCATAGTTACCGCAACCACAGCAAGTATGGGCTACAAACTAGAGAATATTTGTTTTGAATATGACACCGTAACCAACAAGATGATTGCTAGTCAATTGAGTAACAAGTACAATTCTGGATTCTCAATATTTTATGATTGGGTAGACCATTTTAAGACAGTCAATGTTTCTGCTAATGAAACACTAATTAATGAGAACATCAACTTTCCAAGAATGTCTATTAAAGGATTATTATTACTATTTGTGTCTGACTATGTAGATGGAGCTAGAGATTCAGAGAAGTTTGAAAACCCTAACATAAGTACAGTGCAGATCACAATAGAGGGTGTTGCCAATCAGGTGTTCCCAGAAGGAATGAGAATGATGGATCAATGGGAGGAGATCAAGAAACATTTTATGTCTGAAGATTTGAAGAAAACTCATGACTGTAACATGACCATGGAGAAATACTATGGTGATTCTAATCACTATGGTTTATGGTTGGACCTGAGAACTTCTGAAGATAATCGTCTACACGGATCAGGAAAGAAGCTCCAGAACACAAAAGATGGTATTCAATTATCTATTACAAAGAAATCTGGAAAGGGACCATACAAAATGCACATATTCGTGGTTTCTGACGCCCAGGTTAACATTCAGAATTCTCAGATTGCTTCACTCCAGCACTGAGGTGCTGCAAGAACAAAGTTCGCTCCAACACTAAGGTGTTGCAAGAACAAAGTTCGCTCCAGCACTGAATACTAGATAAATGAGTTTTACTAGTGATTTTCTAAGTAATTAAATGGATACACCAGGAAAGAAAGATATCATAAATACACTGTATCAAAGTTTACTGTTGGCATCAACAACAATTGGTTACTCTATGTTACTGAAAAGGTTCTTGAGAATCAATATTGGTCCCCCAAGTCAGGCCAACCTAGAGGAAATTCTTAAACTGGGCGGAACTGTAGCTATTAGCAATGGAACATTAGACTACCTTTACGATCAAGGAATCCTACCCAGAAATATTATGAAGTAAGAATAATTTACTTATTTGATAAAAGGTAAATTTGAAAACGAAAATTTGCTTAAGTAAATGGTTACTGTAATGAACATAGATTCAAGTGACTATCCAGATCAGAGTTCAAGTGATTTAACAGTCAATCTCAAGACTGAAATTCAGGATGCATGTAGCATCACTTTAACTTTTGCAGTAATACCTTGTATATTCTAAAACATAAGTGCAGCCAGGGAGAATAACCGAATCAAAGTTAAGGGGTTTGATGTGGCAGAGATTACGCTACCAGATGGTCTCTATGACCTACAGAGCTTTTCAAAAGTATTTGCGGATAAGTTGAAAGAAAATAGTATGAGTAGAGGTGCTGTCAGATTTGACCTTGAAGAACCAACAGGTAAGGCCATCTTACACTTCCTAAAGAGAAAAAATGAGGCGCATTATCAGATCTATTTTCTTGGTAAAAGTAATGAATTATTTGGCATGAAATCAGAATGGCCTTACCCTTTAGACAATAAAAGTAAGGATGATGTTGTAAGCGAGAAACCCATCAATTTTAGACCAATTAATCATTTTGTTTTTCACTGTGACATAATCGAATCTAATAGTGTATTAAGTAATGGTGAAGCATCTGATGTGCTAACCACAAGACCAATAAAGGAAGCTAATTTTGGAGATTTAATAGCATACACATTTGAGAAACCAATAGCAATTCCCTGTAAACCAAGATTTAATAAGCTGAATATTCGCTTAACTGATGAAAAAGGTGACATCATCGATCTTAATGGTCATAATGTACAGTACCAATTGGTATTAACTCGAGCTATGCTCTCAGCGACACATCATTAAATTCACTGGAATTAACATTTTCACTGGAATTAAATGGCTGGCATTGGTATGTTATTTGGATCTGCAATAATGGTAATAATGGATTAGCATTCACTGGATCCGGTTACCTTTTCAAGTCACTAGACAAAAACGGTTATGAAGATGAAGTGAAAAGACATGATTTGGCTCAGGAGCAATTACAGAAGGCCTCCACAGAATGGGAGGAGCATAGAAAGAGTACTATTGACTTTGTTAATCTTGAATTAAAGAGAGAAAGAGACGCTTCTATTGATTTTAACAATACTGATTCAGCACTTACTGTTTACAATCATTTACATCCAGAAAGAACTATTGTACTACCTCAGCGACCACAATTAAGTGATTACTACCAACCTAGTGATGAAATGAAGAAATACGAGTACCTATGGATTATCCTAGGACTTAGTGGTTTAGGGTTAGTAATTTATTATTTTACTAGGGTTAGAAAGACTAAGACCACTGATCGGACACAGTCCTGATGATCGGACACAGTCCTGATGATCAGAAGCGGGACTAAGATTTTTGATGGGAAAGAGTAAATCCAAATGGATGTTGTAGTCTAATGATCAGTTTGGATCCTTTTTTCATCTTAAGTTCTTCTATGTCGTACTGTCTTTTCTCCTTAGGAATAACACTGTTTTCTTCTAAGGCATCTTTCATGGCTGATTCATCCTTGTTAAAAAATAATACTAAAATTCTTATGTTCTCTCTGTAGTCCTTGACAACTGAATTGTACTTCTGAACTAGTAACCAAACAGTGAGATTGTAGTGCCTGCCGGAAAAGGCAAGATTACATAACTCGGACACCTTCTTTTTTGTGTCTCTCAAATTAGCACAGTCATCAATGAGGAATAATGTGTTAGAACCAGCAAAGGTCAGAGTAGCAAACTGAAGCACAAGGTCCAAATTACTGGCCACAGCTTCGGGATTAACTATGTAGACGTTCTTGTCTTGGTAAATCCATTTCCTTTCATATGTCTTATTGTTGAAATATGTTGGACAGAAAATGACTATGTTCTGGAACTTGTGCCGATACTCCTTTTCTAAGAGGTCAAGGGCAAAATATGTCTTACCACAATTGGTAACACCAGAAATTAACATATTGTGTGGCTCGTAAATAAATACTTCACTCATTTAAATGGATGTAAAGGATGACACACAGCAGTATCTAAGGGATTTGTACTACAACCCCGAGAGTCCCGTGGCTTACAGTTCTTTGAGTAAAATCTGGAAACAGGTCAAGGAAGATATGACTTCGTCACGAGAGCAGAGCTCAGGAAAACTTATTAAACAAAAAGAAGTGAAAGAATTTCTAGAAACACTACCAACTCACCAACTACACAAACCGGCCATTAAGAAATTCACCTTCAGGAAGACAATGGTATCGTACATCGATCAACAGTGGCAAGCTGATCTGGTTGACATGCAGAAATTCGAGAGTAAGAATCGAGCTATGCTCTCAGGACAAAGTCCGAATAAGGGTTTCAGATTCATTTTAACAGTCATAGATCTATTTAGTCGTTTTTCTTGGGCTCTAGCAGTTAAGAGTAAGAGGGGAGAAGAAATCAGAGATGCATTTAAAGTGATATTTGAGGAAGCAAAACCAACGAAAATCTAGTTTGATGACGGTAAAGAATTTTACAACAAACACTTCAAGGAACTCTTAACAGAAAATTACATAGAATGGTTCTCCACAAAATCTGATAAGAAGGCAGCAGTAGTAGAGAGATTCAATAGAACCCTTAAAGAAAAAATGTGGCGTTATTTCACCGCTAAGGAGACTGACAAGTGGATTGACGTTCTGGATGACCTGGTCAGCGGCTACAATAACACATTTCACTCATCAATAGGTATGAAACCTGTAGACGCCAGAAAGATGGAAAACGAAGGAACAGTGTGGTACAATCTTTACGGTCTTCACCTCAAAGAGACATTTGGTGATCCAAAGTACAAGGTTGGTGACAGTGTAAGAATTTCAAAGTACAAGTCCATTTTCGGTAAAGGTTACATGCCCAACTACACTGAGGAGGTGTTCCAAATCAAACAGATCATCTTTACTCACCCTATCGTCTACAAGCTTGAGGATTACCACAAAGAAGAAATTCAAGGATATTTCTATGAAGAGGAATTGAGCTATGTTCCTAATCCTGACCAGCTAGAGTACAAGATCGAGAAAATCCTAAGGTACAAGACCAGTAAAGGCAAGAAATACGGATTAGTGAAGTGGAAGGGTTACAGTGATAAGTTCAATGAATGGTTACCAGTTTCTGATATCAAATCATTGAAATGAAATAAAGTCTCTAAAGTGACTTAAGTCACAAGAACAAGTTCGAAAAACGTAATTTAAAAAAAAAATGTCCTACTAAATAAAGAAAGAAATGGAGGGAGCAATATTTGATAATCAAAATGGTATGATGAATCAGAATAATATGATGAATCATGATAATATGATGAATCAAAATGGTATGATGAATCAAAATATTCAGAAGTTTTTGTATTATTTGCATCAAAATAATATGTTAAATCAAAATATGATAAATCAGTTTATCTTAAATCAGATTATGTTAAATCAAAACATGGAAAATCAAAACATGGAAAATCAAAATATGATAAATCAGAATAATATGATGAATCAAAACATGGAAAATCAACCTACAATTTATTGTGTTAAGTGCTGTGAAAAGAAACCTGAAATTAATTTTGAAAAGAACAGGCGTAATAAACTACTTGATTACTGAAAAAGAATGTGGTTCAAGTAAAATCAAGGGATGTAATAAATGTTATGAAATTAAATTACTAAGTGATGGTGAATTTGGTAAAAACGGAAATAGAGGTAACTGCAGATCATGTTTTAATTCATATTACAAAAAGGATTACCTTGACCAAAATGGTAATAGAGACAGACACAAAATTAGAGTTGGTCTAAACCGCATTTCTAAGGGAGAGTGTAACGGTAATTCCTCATTTAATCTAGGATGTACAGACAGTTTCTTCCATCAGTGGTTAGAGTACCAGAGGAGTCTATCTCCAATAGGACAAAGTCCCGAGAACAGAGTTCGAATAGAAGAAGAAGAGTTGGATCATGTCTTACCAATCAAGGAATTCAAAGATAAACCTGAACTGTGCTTTGCTTGGTTTAACATGAGACCAATGGAAAAGACAGAAAACAGACAGAAGAGTGCTGAAGTAGACTACACACTATTTAAGGATCAATTGGATAGGTCAATGGATTTCATGGTAAAGATGAGAAGTGAAAACTGGTTTGTCTTTCGAGACCAGATTGGAAAATAGTGATATCACAGCATTTCGGGGATTATCTTCGTGATGAAAATATGATTCTGCTTGATAGATTATCGAATTTAAATAATAACATGAGAATGAACCAGAACATTAACATATGTAGTCCGACAGAAATCATAAACGAGATGATTAAGTTGAATAATAGACTTGAAAGAAATTTACTCTTTGCAGTGAATTGATTTTATTTTACTTAATTAAATGAATAGAACTTGGGGTTACACAAAACGACCACGTAATTGGAAAGAAAGATTAGAACGATTTCATAGAGAATTAGAGGCAGAAGTAGAGTCAAAGTTGGAGCCTGGTCCCGAAAAACCTTTAAAACCTGCTGGGTTAGAAAAACCTGTTGGGTCAGAAAAACCTTTAAAATTTAATGTACTTCAAAAACCTGTAGTGTCTGCAAGATCAACACTAAACACTAGAAATGACAGAACAACTGATTCTAGTTATTCCCACTAATTAAATGAATGGAGACAACAAGGTTTATCCAGATTTAAGTAATTTAAACTCTGAAAGTCAATTAAACTATGAAAGGTCTGAAAAGCATACAGAAAGTAACCCTCAGGCTTTCAGACTACAACAAATATGTGATGTTAAGAGTTTCTTAGAAAGCGAGATTGAATTTAGAAGAAAGATATTTTCAAAGTACAAAAAAGCATTTAGCGTAATTACTGGCATTAGCCACTTCCTTAATTTAACTAGCGTAGCAGCCGGATCTGTTGGTGTTTCCGCTCTAGCTGGTGTCATCACGGCACCGATAGGCTTAGCTCTGGGTGGCGTAACAATAGGTAGTGCCATTATTTCATCAGCCTTAGGCTGGGAGAAAAAGAATATTCTTAAAAAAATTGAAAAGCATGAGAATATCAGAATGTTGGCAATTTCAAAACTGAACACAATCAATGATTTGGTTAGTAAAGCCTTAACCGATTCTCACATATCTACAGATGAGTTTACTTTGATTCTCAAGGAGAAGGAGAAATACATTTCGATGAAAAATGCCATTAGGAAAAAACAAAGGGAGGCAAGTTCAGCTGTTGATGTAGAGTCTTTAAAGAAGACTTTTTTAGAAGAAGGAAAAAAACTAGCACAGACAGAGATGCTAGAAAAACTAAAAGTTCAGTAAATCAAACAGGACCCGGACTACGTCCAGAGAACAAAGTTCGACTCGAGCTATGCTCTCAAGACGAAGTCGGACTAAATAGTCCTTATCCTAATGTGGTGTATCACTATCACTATCACCATGACTTCGGTGTTAGGGGTGAATTTCCGCCAGTGCCACTACCATCAGCGCCACCATATTCATTAGTTTAATCGAGCTATGCTCTCAGGACAAAGTCCGACTAGGACAAAGTCCAGAGAGCAAAGTTCGACTCAAGCGAAGTTTGAATCGCTGTAATCTATGTAGCCTTCATAATACATTCCAAATGGTAAGGTGCTTATTCCATCTTCAAGTATGGACCTCTTGTCATCAAAAGGACTGAGGCTTTTTTTGTCAACTTCTTCCAAATAGATTTGGTGTTTATCTGATCTTAAGTGTCTCATCTTGTGGTAAAATGACCTACTCTTTTCAAGACAATCAACATAGTCATCAAATGAGATATTTCTCCTTACTACATTCTTGGCAATACCCTTCAATTTCTTAGAATCGTAATCTTTTGTCCTGTAAGCGTACATCTTACTTCTCAGGGCAATGAATTCAGTCATCTCTACTCCTCCTAGCTCATCCTTAAAGTAGCCTGGTACCTTCTTCTTACTGGTATCATAGAGTGGATGATCTTTTGGATAATTACTGAAATCAAAATAGTGTCTCAACTCCTTTAAGTCTTTAGTTAAGTCATCAGTATTAATGTTAAGTACAAAGGAATCTGTATCTAGATACAGTAGTTCAATATTTTTCTCACCAAAATATGGTTGAAGAACTTCATAATAGAATTCATACATTAATAATTTAGACAATTCAAGTACTGAAGCTCCTATGTAGATTGGTTTGTTGAATTTCATTGATGTTTTCCTCATGCTAATAGCAGCATTATGTTCGTCAAATACGCATATCGATGAAAACCTGGGATTGGCCATTACATTCCTGGCTCTCTCCCCGTCCGATACAAATTCAATTTCAACCCTGTTCCTTACATTCTCACAAGTCTTTCCGTAGAACGCATTATTCATGAGCTTAAAATAGTCTTTCTCAAAATCAGTCTTAGAATCCATACGTCTTTTAGTGTTAAAATCAATGTATGGTGCTAACCACTTTGATTGTTTAAAGCTTATCACTGAATGAACCCTCTTAAGTACCATTCCGTGCTTGAGGTAAAATTGTAGCATTCTGTAATGCACTATGTAATTAGTTTTATCCTTTTGTGTTAGTATTAGTTTCTCTACATTTGATCTTTTATCATCACCCAGTAACTCTCTCTGGTAAGGACTTAATTCATCATCTTCAATAAAGAGAGATTCGGGACAGAATGGAAAGTTCCTTGACTTAAATTTAATATTTCCTGGATACTCCAAATCAACCTCTAAGAAGTAGCCTACTTCACTATCACTTGGAATTGCCATAATCTGCTCTTTACTGATAACATTCATGTTAAGTCGGACTTTGTCCTGAGAGCATAGCTCGAGTGGATCAATATCTATCATTTCAAAACTACCATAGGGTTGAGGTTTCATCATGGACCAGCCGTAGAGATTATTTGCGTCTACGTAGAGTAGTTTGTGGTGTTCATCTGCCTTGACATGTCTTGTTCCCATAACACCCGAAATTCCACCTCGTATTGCTTTCTCAAAAGTAAGTAAGATGTTGGTATCAGTCAGTAGTTCTAGGTTTATTCCTGTGTACTTCAAACCAGCTTGCCAGGTTAGGCCTGGTGCCGAGTAACAGTGACATGGATCTATCTGAAAGTAGTTCAAATTGACATCCCTGAATTTCTCAAATAAATCAGCTAGAAGGATCACATCAGTTTTGAGGTAGAGGTCAATGAACTCACCGTGATTCCTGATCTTGAAATGATCCCATATTACCTTAGCTTCATCATAGGCAGAATCAGGTGCCATTTCATTTTTCAATTCGTCAAAAAACATAGACTTTTCTAGGTAAGTAACATTGTAGCTTTCATGTGATGTGTAAAAAGAGTAAGGTACTGAACCCTTCTTCCTCAATAGCTTAAAGTCAGTGGTATTTGGGAACAGCTGTCTGGTAATTTTAAAATCATCATCCAACATTGATTTGGTTATGTTGTCTAAACTGGACTGCAGGAATCTGTACGAGTCCAAAAACCTGAAACAACCGAACTGAAATGAGATGTATTCCTCTGATGTTTTGGCAAGTATTTTCAGTTTCTTGTACTTCGGTAGCTTAGTCATTAATTCTTTAATAAATAAGTGAGAATCGTAATTACTGAGATTGTGAAAAAACACTGGAACAAACATAGCTTTCTTTTCATTCAAATTACACGAGTTGTGAGCAGCACCTCGATATCTACCACAGTAGTGATCATGATCCTTGACCTTGTCATATCCCAAAGGTTGATTACAATAGTAACAATGTGTTTCTAATTGATATTTATGCCAGTCTTCATCTGTCATTGTTAGAGGAAAGTTACAGTTCAATAAATTAGAGAATTGTTCTTCCATCCTGATTAACCAATTACAGAACACATCTACAACATCAGCACCCCTGTGAGACACATACTGGCTACTGTAAAGGTGTGTGTAGTCTGAGTGAACATAAACACCAACAGCTGATGCATTTTGTTTAAAAAGTTTTTTAGTGGTAACAGTGGTATCTGTCTGAGTTGTGTCGGACTTTGTCCTGAGAGCAGAGCTCGAGTTATCATTGACTGTTGTGCTTATCGCTTCGAAATCAGCATAGATCACAAACGGAACTCTATTTTTGAATGAGTGTTTTTCAAATTTAATTTGTGACCATTTACTGTTAGGTGGAGGCAAAGTAATCTTACAGTAATCGTGTTCTCCACATTTCTTTTTATGCTTATCTAGTGTTGACTTCCTGTAAAAGTAATTCATGCATCTCCTGCAAAGATACACTCTATGAGCTAGTGTCCTGAAGAAAAGATTGATGTCTCTTATGTACATGAAATGGTCCTTGAAATACAGCAGATCGATGACATCATCATCATCATAATTCTTGGACAGGTAGAGAGGTTCTAGTTTTGCCTCACAGGTGCTCTTAGCCCATTCGTTCTCTAACTTGAACACATTAATCTTGAGATTATTATCACTCTCTATCTTAGGAATATCCTTTTGAATACATACAGGAAATGAGTCTATTCGTACTCCGTACTGAGAGCTAGGCTCGATTACGACATCAGTAGTTTTCGAACTCTGTTCTCGTGACGAAGTCATTTCTAGCATATCAGTAGTGATATTGAATGTACTCTCGAGCTCTGCTCTCAGGACAAAGTCCGTCTCTGGATTTTCTTTCAGATATTTAGCGGCCAATAAAGACCAGAGAAAACATTTATTGTCATTTGATTCCACATTTATTACTGCTTTTGTTTTAAATGGTAATTTAGTGTAATGGCCACCTTTACACCTCTTGTAAGAACAGATGGTCATGTTACAAGACTCTATTTTATTTAAAGTAAGTCCAGAACCTTGAAAGTACCTTTCCTCAATCTGTGTCTTAATGTAGTTTAACTGGTTGGTTATGGCATAAATTGCCTGGTTCCTTGAAATTATGCTTTCCATTGGGGACTGTATGGGGTGTGTCGAACTCTGTTCTCGGGACTTTGTCCTAGTCGAGCTATGCTCTCTGGACGTAGTCCGGGTTACACTTTCACCTTGACGATCAATGCTCTGCTCTTCGACCAAAGGTCGATCAAACTGAGCAAATACTGATATGCTAATTTTGTGATGGTAATCATTGAGTTGAAATAATACCTCCTCTAATTTATCTCTGTATTCATACACTTGTTTAGCTTCTCTGTCAATCTTCAAACTAATGGTGACTACAGGCTTGCCAAATTGTTTTACTATTTCTACTCCACTCACTTTCTTTATGCCATCTAGCTCATTTTCCTCAAATGCAAGTTTCTTATCCATACTTTTAGTGATCAGTGATGGGGCTCGTGGTTGAGCAATTGGGACATAATCCGGATTTAATTTGGTCAGGTGACCTTTGGTTCTCCTGTGAATGGCCATATTATTGTAGGATATGTACTTGTCACATGTAGTGCAAAGTATTTTCTTATTCTTATCAGTCATTTTATTTATTAGACTAAAATTTATTAAATTCAATGAATCTCTTGAATTAAATAGAAATGGACTTCATAATCAGTGAACAAGAATGTAATGAAGCCAAATTTGAGTACTACTTAACAGACCAATTAGACATAAAATCCATTACTTTGAAATCGATAACCTTTTACAATTCATGGTGGTCAAGCGATAACCAGCCAGCGAGTGCCCAAGTATTCATGTTTCTTTCCGAAGAGTTTAAACTTAATAAAAAACTGAATGCAACCATAATAGAACAGTGCCTTGAAGTCATTAACCATACACCCGATGCGACGCCAGATGAATTTTGTAAGAATTTTTTAGTAAACCCCTCTATTAGAACAATAATAAAAAACAGACAATCTACATTGCCATACTCTCGACATTTTAGTTTAAGTGAGTTTTGTGAGGAATGGCAAACATACATAAAAGAAAATGGAATAAACTATGTGAAAATTTACTGTGATAACAATAATTACATAACCCTTGAACTTACAGAGGACAAATACTTTTACTTTAATAACAGATTTTATGCTATTGTAAATGATACACCAGCTGGCAAAACATTCTCCACACACATTGCCTTTGTGGTAAATGAATGGTTCGGCTTTAAACAAACTGAATTCACCAAGAAAGGAAAATACTACTCCATAAGACCACTCAACTTTTACAGAAAATATCTATTCCTGCAAGCTAATTTGGTTGACAAAGCTAAGACCCTCTACAACAATAAACCATCTAACATTTTCTGCATCATACCTGTAGAAGATGGTGACCAAATAAAAATGCAGCGATACGAACCGAATTGTAAGAAAACGATAAATAAGTGTACTAATCACATAAAATTCGAAATCACTGATAAGAATGGTAAGCTAGTTAATTTCAGAGGAACAGAGGTTTCTTTAGAGTTAAGAATCGAGCTATGCTCTCAGGACGAAGTCCGAATAGAGTTAAACTCTTGTGGTGAAGACAAGCACCTCGGACTCGAGCTCTGCTCTCAGGACGAAGTCCGACTAGGACAAAGTCCAGAGAGCAAAGTTCGACCACCTGATGAGATCATTCCATTAAAGGAATAGTACATTTCTTCTCTTTAACTACAGGTTTAACAAGAGGGCTAATTGATCCCTTCATGACTGCTTCATTCGGACTTTGTCCTGAGAGCAGAGCTCGATTCAAGCCTGATCGCTGCTCTTTACTTACTTTTTTAGGAAGTTTCTTAAACATAATGAATGCTGCTAAAATAACGGCACCTAAACCTAGTACATAGACATAGGTATTACTACTAGATTCACGCAGTGATACATCAGTATTTTGAGATTGTGGTTCTTCTTCCTCTACTTCTTCTTCCTCCTTTTCCATAACTCTGTTTTTTGGGACAGAGTCCTGTACTTTAAATGTCGTCTTATCCTTTTTTATCCTCTTAAATTCCTTAGATCTTCTACCCAGTTCTCTAGACCATGCTAATTGTTTCTCTGATCGAGGTTTCTTAGACACTGAAACTTTAGTCGGACTTTGTCCTGAGAGCATAGCTCGAGTAGTATCAGTTACAGTTTCAAGTTCCATTTATCTTGCTCAAATTTAATTCGAACTATGTTCTCATAACCAGGTTAATTTAGTCTTCTTTATCATCACTACCTGTGATATCTAGACTTTCATCTATTGGTTTGTCACATTCAGAGACAGTCATATTTGGTGTATTCATATTTGATGCAGTCATACTCGATGTATTCATAGATGATTCCTCATGACAATGACCTAAAGTAATAAGTGTTGTTGAGGCAAGTGCAGTTAGTGCACCCATTCTCAAACTCAACCATCCAAGCCATTTATCCAACTCGTTAGTTATCAAATAATCATTTCTAAGATCATGGTAAAGATCATCCTCATCATCTATTGGAAATAACCACCTTGATAATTTAGTGTAAGCTTTAAGTACTGTCTTACCCAAAGAATCATTAAGTCTGGCAGCCATCTTTGTTTCATACACTCTATGGTGTTTTAAGATTTCTTTTTCAGTCATATTATCTAAGTCATTAAAAGTTATTTGTTTATTAAGGAAATCCTTGCTTTTCCCAGTTGCAATTAAAATTTCTAAGTCTTGTTTGGCTTTAAGGCCACTATCAGTCAAATAGTTCAAATTTTGTTGATTGCTACTTGAACCTTGTTGATTGCTAGTCGGACTTTGTCCTGAGAGCGTAGCTCGAGTTGATCCTAGTTGGCAACTAGAATTGACTATTCCTTGACTAGGAGTAACAAAATTTGAACTATTCAACTGCTTGTTTGAAACTTGTTGATTTGTAGAGCAGTTCTGTTGAAAGTTAGTTCTGTTTTGTTGGTAACTACCAGTGTTCTGTTGGTTAGAAGCCCCAACTCGAGCTAAGCTCTCAGGACTCATAACACCAATCTGTTTCATCTTTTGTTCAATCACTGCAGATGTCTGACTATTCATTGGCTGATTATTCATTTAAAATTATGGAAAAATGACTGTTAAGTGCAAAATGCTGTTTTCACAACTTTATTGCATCTTAACACTAGCTCGAGCTATGCTCTCAGGATGAAGGCCGGCTCGAGCTATGCTCTCAGGACGAAGTCCGGCTCGAGCTATGCTCTCAGGACGAAGTCCGGCTGGTGTAAACTCAATACTACTGATGCAGTTATTGTCTCTACCTGCACTGGCACTCAGTAAAACGTCAAACTGCTTGTCAATATCCTGGTCATATTCCTTCTCAACCTTGTAATTCTGGAAGAAAATACTTTGAGTGAAATCATACCATAATCTCTCCAAATCATTAACTCGCTCCCTGTTGGTTAAAAAAGGTGTAAATATTACATAATCAATTTTCAGCGTTTTAAAGGCTTGGTGTAAAAATACCTTGTAGTTAATGGTGACCTTGACACCACAGTAATGCAGAAATCTAAGGAAAGCATAGTACACTAGTCTAAGGTCAGTGATATTCTCATCGGTTAATTGCGGTTTACCAATTGCCCTGTTAATAAATTCAATGGCAAGAAACCAATCATATTCCCCACAGTGAAATTTAAAAAGCATGGCTTCACCATGTAACCCTTGGTTACATAACTTAGAGGGGAGAGTGTTAATACCCATTTTTAGGGCTGACTGAAGAGTACTTTCATATCTCTGCTTACTAAGACATTTTCTGTGACTTGAAAAGTAGCACTGTAAATACCCTTCCACAAAGTCCTTTAAATACTTAACTGCCGATTCGGACAGCCGCCTCCATCCAAGTTTCCTTAGAATACTGTCAAAGTAACGTGTCTTGTTGTCAATATTGATCTCAAGAGTTTTAAAATCATCATCGTAAGTAGTCGAATTGCAATTGGTGCAGTATTGATACTTCACAGTTTTAGCTGCGTACCTTGCTGAATTCAAGTTTTTTTGATACTCAAAAAGGGTCCACCTTTTACAATTACGGCAGAATTGGGCATTAGTGTTGGTACTGACGTCATATTCTTTCATTCTTGGCAGGACTACTTTGTGTGTCTCAGTCAGACTTCGTCTTGAGAGCATAGCTCGAGTAGGCTTATCAAATTTCCCACTGTCATAATTCTTGCTGTCATTTTCTTCACTAAAATTTCTAGTCGGACGCAGTCCTGAGAGCATAGCTCGATCCATAACCCTAGGACGAAGGAATCCAGTAAGATTTTCATTGCTACATTTACTAAAATAGTCTTTTAATGAAATCATCCTATTCACTTCTATTTACATAATAATTATTTTTTAAACATTGTTTTGATAGAAGTTCACCTAAGACCTTTTATGTTTTTTTACTGTTTTACGTGATTTTAAGGCTTTAACACCCTCTATTAAACCATAGATTATGGAGCTCACAATAGCAATAACTGCTATGATCAGATGTTCGACTAGAAAGCCAACAACTGCACCAATTGTTTTCAGGAGAAATGATACGATAGAACCGATGATTCCCGGTAAAGCCGCAGCTGATTTCTTGGCTAGTTCTTTTAGCCATTCAGCAAACTTCTTGAGACCTTCTTTTACTTTATCTGGTATTGATGGTTTTGGTCCTGGTCCAGGTTCTGGTGTAGGTCCAGGAGTTGGTTCTGGTCCTGGAGTTGGGTCTGGTCCTGGAGTTGGTTTTACAGATTTAGTGGCACCACTTAAAGCACTACTGATACTGAGACCTAGAGTTGTAAATGTCATTACAACAGCTGTTATTATGGTGCTAATAGTTACACCATACGTCTTAAAAAGTAACTTTATTCTGTCCTTCAGAGGAATAGTTGAATCTGGTTTCTTTAGAACATCAACAATTAAACGTTTAATTCTTCTAGTTTGTGACTCCCTGTCATTGTCTAACCTCCATACCTTTGACTGTTCCTCATACAATTTGTCATTTAGTTCATCTATTTGCTTTTTCAACTCTCCTTTATCTTTAGTATCTTCTTCTACAGACTTTACATAGTCTCTTGTTAAATTATTAAGTTCTTCTTCTAGGC
The DNA here is from genome assembly GCF_910592395.1 of Lineus longissimus. Taxonomy (NCBI): domain Eukaryota; kingdom Metazoa; phylum Nemertea; class Pilidiophora; order Heteronemertea; family Lineidae; genus Lineus; species Lineus longissimus. The sequence continues at coordinate 7,740,438 of NC_088317.1, forward strand.
TTTCTATTTGCATGTCCTTATCCATCTTTACTGCAGCTAGATCATCACCAGCCTGTTTTAACCCTATAAGTTCTCTCAAGGCATATTCAGTAAAACCCAGTGATTTAAGTTCATCATCATTAGAATCTATCAGTTTATCTATTGGTTTGTTTGAACTGTTTACCTCATTAATTAATATATCTGTTTGAGTGGATGCAGATTTAGGTTCCCTTACTGGTGGGTCAGGTGCAATCATACCTCTAATCATGTTAGCAAATCTAGTACCAAACTTATTCTTTAATGTGCCTTCAGAAAGGAATTTACCATCTGATTTAATTAAAGGAATGATAAAGGCATTCCCTCCATTAGGATTAGGAATTATATTCATATTGTTCTTTTGTTGTTCTGTAAAGTTTGCTAATTCTCCTTTTGTAGGAAAGAAGTAAGGTTCCTCGTTGTGCAAATAAATACGTGGTGCTAGTTTACTTAGTTTGTTAGGGTCATATTTCCATTTACCACTTTTTTTCAATGCTGTATCAAGTTTATCCTCTTTATCATCTAGAAATGACTCCTTTTCCATCAATTCAGGGACAATACCTCTTGTCCTTTCTGGTATACTTAATGAAGTTTCATCAGTAAGATTTTCACCTCCTGCGTTGTATGTTGTGCCTGGCCTTTCTGGAGGTACACTGAATGAAGTTTCATCAGTAAGATTTTCACCTCCTGTGTTGTATTTTGTGTCATCATCTTGAAACTTTTTATTAATACCAAAGATATCAGCATAATCTTCACCTCCTGTGTTGTATGTTGTGTCATCATATCGAGGCTTTGGATTAATACCAAAGATATCAACATAATCATCAGGTTTGTAATCAGATTCGTAATCAGGATCGTAATCAGGATTGTAATGTGGATAGTAATCACTCATTCATAATTTTCACCTCCTTCAGCCATAATTACTTATTTATCTAACCATAAAAACAATCAATGTACCAACAACTGAGTAAAGCATGAATTTAATTGTTTCATGAGTATCATCCACCTTCTCAACTTTGGTGTCAAGTTTAGTAGTAGTAGGAGTATTCTTTGAGGTTTCAGTTGTTTTTGGTGTATCAACATTACTCTTTGGTGTATGACTAGTCATTGATGTACCAACGCTACTCTTAACTCTTATTTTCTTAGAACTATTTCCTTCCATCAGTGGTGGTGGTAAGGTTTTTTGTGGTTAATGTCATTCTTACCAGGTTTAGCATTTTTTGGTGCTATTAAAATGTTATTATTGTAGTTATCCAGCTTACCAATAACGAGTACCATATTTGATCCTATGACATACAATCCTGGTGCTATTACATAATCTAGTCTTGTATGAGTGTCACTCACTGCTTTTTGATATCTTTGAATTGAAGTGGGAATATCAGGATGTTGATTAATCGAGTCCTTTAATAGTTTGTTAAATTCCTTCTGAGCATCCAATTCTGTACCCGGTACTCCAATTATTGGTGTTCTGGTCAACGCCTGAGCACCCAGAATACAGTAAACATATGTTCTTATTGTGTCATTCAACCTCTCTATTCCAGGATTAGAGAAACCATTTGATTTAAATATCATGAATTGTTGATAGGTTTGACATTCATTTTGTGTAATTACATCAAATACATTCTTGTGTTGTTTCACATGATACTTAATGAAGGTATCAGGATATTTGAAATTAGCCATTCCAGCATCCCAGTCTTTACTGAACATTGGTGGCATTCTATTTTCATGAACTTGCATGAGGAAGAAATTGATTTTAGAATCATTGATGTAATATCCGGGATCAGTTATGTTCGGGTTGTAATCCGGTACACTCCATGACCTCCAACCACCGTTATTTTCAAACACCGAGAAATCATATTCGTCTTTTAAACCAAATTCACTCAATAACCCTCCTAGTTTCCTACGGTTAATGTTATTGTTTGTCTCATTAAAATCACTTTCACCTGGAATTGGTATCTCTAGATTCTCCATGATCTTCAATATTTGATAGTAAACATGAAACCTGTAAATTGACCTTAACAATGGTCACTGTGATTCAAGTGATCGTCTATTGAAATACCACAACCTGTTGTAGCAAACCAAACAGCCATGTTAAATTGGTTCTGGTAAAACGATAATGGATTCTTTTCCAGTCGCAGACAGTCTTTCTTATTTTTCAGGCTCAAAAACCCAGGTGTTATCTTAGTTTCTTGTAGTCTGAAGAAGTTATTAGTATTAACAGTTACTTCTAAATTAAAGAAGTCATAGGTGAATTTACTTTTATGTTGATTTGCTATTGGATAATACTTTATTACTCCAGAAGCTGATGAATAATTATGTTTGGTTTTAACTTCAGTTTTGGATAATGAAGACAGTAAAAAGGCCATTTATTTTAATGGAATAACCCATTGAACTCTAGTATTCCCTCACCATTTCCCTTACCATTTCATTGCAACGCTTCACTGGGAATCTCATGAATGATAGAAAGTGTATATTGCGGTGGATGGTTCTTTGGGGGTTGTAGGCTTATTTGGGGCAAAAGACCTGTAAGGTCTTTGGTCAAAAGGGCCTAAAACATAACCTAGTTCCTACCACCGCAATATACACTTTCTAGCCGCAGTCGACTAAAGTACAATAATCGAGGTGCAACGTTCGCCGGAATTTGTTCCAAATCGTTTGTCGTGACTCGTTACAAAAGCTCGAGTGTTTTCTTGTCCATTTGTAAATATCCCGCGCCGCGTACTTATACTATCAACTGGTCCACGGCTGGCTCATCAACGCTGTAAGATCGAAGGGTGATTTGAAAGAATAATAAAAAGCATGTGCTTCTTTATCTCGTGGTTTTTTGTTTGTTTCATAATTTCTTTCTCCAAACGGCTAAAAGGTCTGATGCAAAAGCCCCATGTGATTAGAACTAGTATAATGAACACCTCAAAGCTGAGCATCTAGAATTATGACCTCTCGAGTGGACCCGCATAATGTGACCGATGTCGGATTCGTAGTCTGCCCCTCGAATACACCCGTACCGGCAGGATTTCCTACCAATAAAGCGAATAAATTTGTGATTCGATTGCCGAAACCTATAGACGTGAGTTTAATACCCGGCGAAGTTGAAGTAGCTCTCGTAGAAATAACATTTCCACACTCATGGTCAACATATTTCAGAGGATCTCGATGGTCATATGAGGTGGCTGTAGCAGATATCCGACAACCCTTGATTCCCGCAGTTGTAAAGAAAGCATGTCTTCCGGCAGGGAAATAACTATTGGACTATGGCAGTGCAGAAGACCTCACTGAAGGACTCAATCTCCGACGACCACGACTTGATCATTTACCAAATAAAATATGGGCGGGAAAATTTCGTTTCTCATGACGGGGTTTGCTCAAATCCATCTATTCGAAGGCGAAGCGATTGAGCTATCTTCTGATGTGGCCGAAGTTCTAGGATTTGATAATACTAAGTACTTTTTCAATGACGGCACAGAGTCTAAAACAAAGGGACCGTTTTCCGAGGACAAGTTGATCGTCCAGGGTAAGCAGCAAGATGAAGAGTCCGTGAAGAAACGTCGACGAGAACAAACAGCGTCGGGTAATTCCGAATTTGAAGAAGAGGATTTTGAGGGAGCTTCTAAGACTCGATCGAAGAGAAGGAAAAAGGAAAAAGACATTGAAACTTCTCGGCTGGCTTCCACGGACACGGCGAGCTCGTCCGAGCCACATACGACTCCACACATAGATAGACCTACTTCTGTGCCGAGTGAAATCACCTCGGAGGACATGCAAGAGGATCGAGCTTCTCACCAGCACACTGAAACCGATGAACGAGCTTCTGGACCTTCGAGTAGCGCCTTGATCGCCACAGATCAACGACTGAAAGACGCAAAACGTTACCTTATTAAAGCGTCTCGCAAACCAAATCTCGATTACAATGCGTACAATTTGTTCATATACTCTTCCATTGTAAAATCTACGCCTGTCGGCAATGTGTATACGCCTTTACTAAGGAGTATTCCTGTCAATCCACGGGATCGCGCAAAACATCTCTCACACGCTTTCGTTCGTCCTCGATACTTACCATTAAATGGTACATTCTTTAATGAGATAGACATTGACATTCGCCACGAATCCGGTGAAGAAGTGAATTTTGCCTGGGGGAAGGTTATTTGTACCTTGCACTTTCGAAGGCGACAATCGACAATCAGTTAAACTAATTGATCTGAGAAAACGTCTGTCGTGTTATCACTGATTAGAATCCAAGAAAGCAATATACCGGTTTAGTGTTGTGATTTACGTTCACGAAGATCATGTTTCGCCTCAAAAACATTTTTGGACCACAAGGTCGCACGGCGCAAAAATATGTTTACGGACCTCCGGTACGATTGAGTAACGATTTACAGTTATTTTTAACTAAAGTAGCACGTCCGTTAATAGTCCGGCAGCTTAGAAAGACGCTAGCCACTGCTGCAAAAAACAATGAAGCTTTAAAGTATCATGTTGAACTTCAGGTTTTATTCAGTAAATTGGTACCGGTTGCTCACCCGGAGGAATCCGAAGATAACACGGCTAGGGAATTCGTAGAGCATAGTGCAGAACTGTGGTTCAACACTAAAAATCGCAGTATATACCCAGGACAAGACAAGATCGGGGACGATATTCAAGAACAGCTAGAGGAAATTTCTGGGAAAGTTGATACTTTCCACCACGAAGGGTCCGGCTGGAGCTTTGTGTGTGTTCAGAGCTTACGCCTCCATCTATCGGCTTTCACACCTTTTCGAGGAGGTGCACTGGATCCGTTTATAAGGCGACACAGCGTACTAGCCCGATCATTGAGTGGAAAACGCGCTTGTGTCTCTCCTCCGAAAGCCAAAGACGATGTGTGTTTCCGTGACTGTTTACTACTCTTTGAAAATCGGGGAAGGTGGACACAACCACCTCCTCGATATAAAGTTGAGAGTTGGTACACGAAAAGCTCGCGTAACTTTTCGGGTTTAAGTTTTCCTACACCTTTGAGTCAAATGGCAATCTTTGAACGAAACAATCCCTCTCTAGTCCTGAGCGTGTTTGGAGTCAGCGAAACAAAACAAAAAAGGGATCACCCGCCCCTTCGAATCTACTATCTAAGCAAGAATTTGACCAGTCGCCCAACGGAAGAACGCTGCACTGACCTATTGCTGTATCGAAAACACTACTTTCTAATAAAAAGTTTAAGTCGTCTTTTAGGTAATAACGTTTTTCAGGGAAAGAAACTTGTTTGTCGGTCGTGTTTCTGCAGATTCACGACAGAAGAACGACGGACCGAACATTGGATTAGCTGCTGCTCCCAAAAAGCGCAGCTTTACAAAACACCGAGTGCTCCAACAACTGTCCGTTTTTCTCAGTTTGAAAAAATGTCCATGAGCCGATTTGCCATCTATTACGACTTTGAAACAATGCAAATCCCCTGCCCAGAAGACAATAATCGACGTAGACACGTGCCTATTGCTGTTGCAGCGATCAGAATATGTAACCCCAATAGAACGTATAACTCGTCACTACATCATCGGGTCGGTCTAGATTGCGTCGAACGCTTCCTCGATTGGCTTGACACTCAACGACAAGAGATTCAGATCATAAACGCTACTGAAAACCAGCCTTTGAAAATGACTCGCGAAGACTGGTTTCGCTTTCATCGACAAACATCCTGTGAAATGTGCGGACAGGCTTTTACCGAGCTAAACTCTCCATACAAAGATCATTGTCATATTTCTGGAAAATTCCGCTTCGCTTTGTGCAATCGCTGTAACTTGATTTATGGTAGTGAGAAAACAACAGCATCAGTACCGTGTTTCGCTCATGGAGGCGTACGATTTGATCAGCACCTTCTAATAAAGGCCATAGCGCGACGGAATAAAAAACGTGGGAAACCACCTCCACGGATTTTACCGCGAAACACTGAGCATTATTTAGCTGTGTTTGATGGAGAATTAGTCTTTCAAGACTCGTTTGAGTTCATGAAAGCCTCCCTGGCATCGATTGCAGACTCTATGAAGAATGATAAAAGCACCATAAGCAGTGAAAACGATCGCAATTCAATCGCGTTCCCCCTCTTATGGGAGTATGTTCAGAGAAACGAGGAACGATATCAGCTCATGACTAGAAAAGGTGTTTTCTGCTATGATTTCCTGGATGAGATCGAGAAACTTAAACTCGACGCGCTTCCGCCAAGCGATCAGTTTTACGATTCGCTTCATCAGATCGACATTACAATGGCTGATTATGAACATGCAAAACATGTGTGGCGGGCAATGTCATGTGAGACACTGAAAGACTATCTACTGGTGTATCTGATTACCGATGTCTTATTGCTGGCAAGTTGCTTCGAACAATTTCGCAATTTGTCAATGCAATATTTCCAAATGGACACCGGCAAGTTTCTAACTCTGCCTCACTTTGCATACCATGCCATGTTGAAATGTACACAGGTGCAGTTGGAAATATTGACCGATCTAGAGATGGTGCACTGGATAAAACGAGGAATTAGAGGTGGGGTCGCTTCTGTCATGCTACGACACGCAGAGGCAAATCTTCCAGAAATGGGCCCAAACTACAACCCAGAACTACCCCGACAAGAAATCGTGCCGCTCGATTGTACGAACTTGTACGGTCATGCCTTAAGTAAACAGCTACCTGAAAAGAGTTATCGATGGTTGACCAGACAGGAAATTAAGCAACTAAAGATAAGCGAGGTTCCCGACGATGCTAAGATTGGCTATATCCTTAGCGTAGACTTGAGTTACCCGCCAGAGCTCCACGAATCGCACACAATGTACCCTTTGGCTCCACACAAAACGGCCATCCCTCCTGCTCAGTGGTCGGATTACACCTACGAACTCGGACTCAAGCTGAACGATCCGTCTTTTTTCAAAACCGGACCTGAAAACTTGTACCGGATCTGACTGAGAAACGAGACTACGTGGTGCATTACCAGAATTTGAAATACTACCTCAAATGCGGAATGCGATTGCTTCGCGTAAGACGTGTGTTGGCCTTTGAACAAAAGTGCTGGATGCGAGATTTTGTAAACTTCATAACGCACAAACGTTCGCAATCCGTCTCTGAATTCGAGAGCAGCTTCTGGAAGCTAATCTTAAATAGCATATTTGGACGTCTGCTAATAGACAAAAGTAAATACGTCAACATGAAATTAGTCAGTGATGAGAAAACCTTCAAAAGGTTAACAAGTCAACCGAATTTCAAGTCTGTCACATTCTACGACAGAAAACTTGTTGGTGTGCAGTCTAACCCAGCTGCCGTAGAACTAAACAGTCGGCTTGTCGCTGGTTTTACAGTCTTGAAACTCAGCAAATTGCACATGGATAAATTTCACTACAATTTCGTTTTACCAGCTCTTGGAGGTCCAGAAAACTGCCAACTGTTGATGACGGACACCGATAGTCTTGTGTACCTGGTGAAGAATGTTGAGCCAAAAGTTGTTTTCACGACGCTTGCGCCGCAGTATTTTGACTTTTCAAATTTCCCAGAAACACACCAATTGTACAGCAAAACGAATAAGAAAATCAAGGGTACGTTCAAAATTGAATATCCAGGAGAAACTATCGTCGCGTTCGTCGGGGTTCGGGCGAAAATGTACTGCTTCAAATTTCTATCTGATGGCAGAGAGGCCAAAGCCAAGGGTATCCCAAAAACAGCACTGCAAAAGTTATGTTTTGAAGATTACTGCGATGCACTGTTTGAACCGAGTAAACCACAACGCTGCCAATACAAGACAATTCGCTCCATCAAACACGATTTGTTCACCATATCTGCTGAGAAGAAGGGACTTTCTTGCTTGGATCTAAAACGCTGGGTTTGCGACGATGGTATTCAGACTTATGCCTATGACGATTTTCGACGCTCACGTCGGCCACCATCTCCCTCACCTTCGCCTAGTTTTGATAGGGCTTGCGAAGGTTAAGACGCTGTATTTCATATGTTTACATGTATGAAGAAATGGTAGACTTCGAAGTCAGAAGAAAGAGAGTATTATCGAGGTTAATTGATAATGTTGCTGCCACAAGATCAACCCTTGATAAACGAGACCTAAAACTAAAAAAACAGTCATGTGAATCGAACTCGTAGGTTGTCTTAACAACTATGTCAAAGGAGATGATGGCCTCGTCTAAACAACCAAGAGAATTGGTCGCCATAGAGGTTTCTGCACGCTTGACAATTAATGTCAGCAGGTGGAAACAGGAATCGTGGTTCCACTTCCACAGGAACAAAAAATCATTAAGTATTAGCGCGGAGGAGATGAGAAAACTGCTGTCGCTTGAAACGAATTAAAGTCCGCCGCTGGAGAGGTGTTCCTAGCAGAGCAGAAGTCAGAAGAAAAAGAAGACTCGACTAGCACCGATTAGGTTCCGCATGAGGAAAGCGATGAGACAGACGTCGAGGACGACTCGTGGACGGAGAGTCATACTAAACGGGAGAAGAAGGATCTATGGTAGAATATTCAATTGTCAAACGAGATCCTCGGCTCCTCCCCTCAGACTCGGAAAAAGACTGTCTTGTGAATGGCTAGAAACAAGCCTTGACTCATCGAACATTTTCGAACGTTACAAATACCAATTTAGTACATTCTTTCGAAGGTGACAATTTCCAATTACATTATCTGCTGAAAACAATGTCCAAAGAAGCGCCAGCTGTGACAGAAACAACTGCGTCTTCGGGTGCAGAACAATCCGAGGTGGTTCCTCTAGACGCACCCGATTGTGGACCATCGGCAAAAGCTCGCTTTCGAAACGTCTACTGCAGATGGTTTTGTTGCAATTGTTCCATTCCATCAGAAACAGAGGATGTCGCTCGCCAAGAAAGTACTGTTAGTAGCAGTTGAAGGCCAAATTGGGGCGGGAAAAACAACATTGCTGTCGAGTCTTGATCAGCTCTACAAACAACATCCGAATCCTCTATTTTCGTTTTCTTATATCCAAGAAGGACTAGACAAATTTACGACCTTTGGTCAACACAATCCGCTCGCGCTGGCCTATGCTCATCCAAAAGAGAACGTTGCCCTAGCCCAGATACATATTATACGTAGCATAAACTCTGTCGTCAGGAAAGGATTTAAACTTTTGGAGAATAGTTCCATTTCTGACGACTCGAAGAGATACCATGTTGTAGTCACAGACAGAAGTCTGCTCGGACCTCTTCCTTTCGTCGAATGTGCAACTCAGTTAGTTTCTATCGGAAATTTCGGGAGAGACTATTTGCGAGCCGAGACCTTGCAGTTTGCTCGTCGCACGCTATTTAAAATTGGTCTCCCTGAAGGTTACAACGGCATTTACTACATCGATGTTGACTCAGAGGTGTGTCTAGATAGAATCCAAGCCCGGGCCCGAACATACGAGAGCCTAATTAATAAGACTTATTTAGACACCTTGGCCGAGCAATATCGTCTTCATCTCGATTGGTGGACCGACGTTGAGGGCAGACAGTACTTCTGCGGGGATAGAAGCAATGTGATTAGAACTGACAATCCAAGTGCGACACATTTGCTCAGTTTTCTCGAGTCTCTAGTAAAGACGGTTGAGAACAAACAAAAACGCATGTGGTAACGCTATTCTGGCACCTCTTAGTAAGAGACTTACCGCTGATATTTAGACTCCATTCGTTGCTTTCCTAGTCATGGGGAAAACAGGAAAAAAGCAGGAACAGCAGAACCCGGGATATACGTCTACAACAGGTTTCGATTCCGGAACCGACTTCGATCAATTCAAGAAAAAGTGCAATTGGTGCAATAGACTCCTGTCTCTTTTGCCCGGAAAGGCCTATTGCGACGGATGCGCCAAAACCTGCTTTCGAGAGTGCCGGCGATGCCACAAACCTTACAACAGTCCAAAATTCTATAATTTTGATCAACTACGTTGCGATAATTGTTTCCACAGACTGGAGGCTGAACGAGAGGCCCGAGCAAGAAAGAAACAGTAGCAACCTGTGTTGAACGAATCGCATCCAGCAGATCAAGTTCCCAATCCGCCTTCGAAGATCAGCGCAAAAAAGCAGATTCCCACCACGGTCGAGCAGGGATTTTTCTCTATCGATAAAACAAGCTCTGCTAATGAAAGAAAACCAGATCCACCAAAGATTGGAACCCGCAGCAAATCGGAAATCGCAAGAGAACCGAGGAAAGGAGAAGTTGCCAAAAAATAAAACATCAAAACAACAATACTCCAATCGGAGGTGCCACCAGCGAAGTCATCAAACGTAAACGCGGAAAACATACTCCCTGCATTCGAATAGTTCTACGCCATGGAAACATACAAATATGCAAACATAAACATAAAAAGAGTCAGTTCAAAGATGTGAGTAAAGCCCCCGGAGAGAAAGTCAGATTCGAGGTGCCACCAGAAAAACAGCAAGCTTCGGTTCCATCGTCGTCTGTAGAGTTCAGTCGGTCCTCGAGTGAAGTAGCGGCGGGAACAGAGCTCGTCTCCCGATTGCATTCTCGTCAAGCGCCATCGCCGTATCCAACACCCGGTCAAGCCCCATCGCCTTATCCGACGTCCACTACTACTACTACTGCTACAACTAACTCACGGACGAAAGCACCTCCCATGCACACAATAAGCGAAAGTGAAGATGAAGAGGACAACGAAAGTGTCAGCAGTGACGAATCGGAAGTCGAGAGCAGCAACTCAGAAGAAAGCGCCGATGAAGAGAACGACAGCGTCGCAGAGGGAGATTCCGAGAGCGACTCCGGCGAGGAAGAGAGGCTCGAACGTTGCGTCAAAGCTTAGACAAGTGCAAAATGAAAAACGAAACCAGATATTTTCGAAAATCTATTATAACCCTCGGCATCCGGCGAGCTTTGGGTCCATTGATCGCCTGTTGACGGCTAGCAAACGGCAAGAACCATCCATTGAACGACGAGACGTTGTACATTGGGTGAGCGGGCAAGACACTTATACACTTCATAGACAAGCAAGACGAAAATTCCAACGTCGTAAAACAATTGTCCCCGGAATCGATCATCAATGGCAGATTGATTTAGTCGATGTCCAGAATTTACAAAAATACAACAATGGAGTAAAATATTTATTAACAAAAATCGATGTGTTCAGTCGTCGCGCTGCGGCTCTACCGCTCCGTACGAAAACAGGACGTGAAGTGGCCCAAGCTCTCAAAGAGCTCTTCGAGCGGGAGAAGGTGTACCCTAAATATCTTCACAGCGACCTTGGAAAGGAGTTCCGAAATGCAAGTGTCTTGAAGTTACTAGAAGACCTCGGCATAAAGCTGTTTTCCGTGCACAGTGAAACCAAAGCGGCACTTGTTGAAAGGTGGAATCGCACACTCAAGTCGAAAGTTTACAAAATGTTCACAAAAAACAATACCCGGCGTTACATCGATATTCTCCCGGACCTCGTTGAGAGCTATAACAATATCGTACACAGAATAACAAAACTAGCCCCGAACCAAGTTAACGCGAGCAACGAAAAAGCCCTTTGGCTCCATTTATATGGTAAAGAATTTCCGACCAAGACAAACTTCAAATTCCAGAAAGGGGATACTGTACGAGTCAGTCAACTTGCGCAGGTGTTCGGAAAGGGTTACAAACCGCAATACACAACAGAATGGTTCGTAGTGGCCCATCGACGTAGTACCAAGCCGCCGACGTATAAATTGCGTGATGAACACGGGGAACTCTTAGATGGCAGTTTCTACGAGGAGGAAATGCAACGAATCCAACGTCCATCCGATGCATCGGCCTTTCACGTAGACATTCTAAAAAAGCGACGCAGGAATAAAAAAAGCTGAATATTTTGTCCATTACCTCGGTTGACCGGACAGCTTTGACGAATGGATCCCTGCCGGACAACTCCAAAATGCGTAAACAACCGTGTGACAAGCGGGTCAAGGGAGGACAACAACATCTTTAAATCAACAAGGAGAAGCAATGTCGCAGAACACTGACGTTTCCGAAAGCGTATTCGACGCACGGATCAAACGTGAGTTTGGTATGGTATGTGTCGGACCTCCACTTGCGGGGAAAACCTTCTTCACCACGCAATTGATACAAAACGCAGAACGGATAATCGATAAACCTTTCGATTATATCTACTGGTTCTACGGAGAACCTTCTAAAACGGTAACAAAATTGGAACAGGAGGGAAAAATAAGAACAGTCGCGGGGTTACCCGACAATTTGGACGAATATATTCACTCTGAAGACCCTCGCACAGGCAAGCGTCGGCATGGATTAATGATTTTCGATGATCTCATGCAAAGCGTTTCTAACAGTGAAGAAATCAGCCGTCTGGTAACAAAGAAGTGTCAACACGCATCGGTGAGCTGGATCATACTCATGCAAAACCTATTTCATCACGGTAAGACTCGAGTAACAATGCTTCGGTGTTGCCACTATCTCGTGCTCTTCAAAAACCCTTTAGATCAATCCACCGGACACCACCTGGCTCGTCGTATTCTACCCAGTCAACCGGAAACGTTTATAAGAATCTACGAGGCAGCGACGCAAAAACCAAACAGTTACTTATTCGTGGACGGACATCAAAACACGCCTAACGAAGCTCGTTTGCGTACGGACATTTTTAGTGACTTTCAAAAAGCCTTTGTTCCGCTCGCAAGGGGGACTAGAAAAGAACGAAAGCAATAGACATTCAAAACGTTTTACAACAAACCAAATATTTTTGGAAAAACTCTCATAAGGAAGGGGACGGAAGGGGAGGAGGAGGAAGATAGAAGTAGTCAGTGGAACTCTTTTGCCAAATATATACGTATGTGTATAGTACATATTACTACTTTTGTTAGCACGTCGTTACGGGGAACCTAAATAAAACCTTTTTCCTCATTATGAATGCGTATTCAAACTTCTCACTATATACTAATTGTCTATAATCTTTTCGTGTAGCACGCAGAGAAAAGGTGGCTTGTTGCATGGAAAAAAGTGGAAGAACGCACGGTTATGCTCCCCTTACTTATAATTTCTCATGACTGTGTATTGAGACCTACGCCTGATATTCGAACTATATGAAACTCGCAATGAACTCAGAAATTTGACCCGTGACAAATACAAAGCGAATGTAAACAATCTTGGATCAGAAGTGCGTAGAAACCCAAAACGTTTTTGGAACTTCTATCACGCAAAAACCAAATCAAACTCTGTACCAGAGACAGCGAAGCTGGGCAATGAGTCTTTTGTGACTCCTCTGCGCAAGGCAAATGCCTTCAATGGTTATTTTTATTCCAATTTTTCTCATCACAACGACTTGAGAAAACCTGATGTTACTATGTATGATAATTATAACCTTGATTCTGTCAACTTTACAGCAGTTGAGGTGAAATCGGTATTAAACAGGCTGGACAAGACTAAGGCCTGTGGGCCTGACAGGGTCTCTAATCGTGTTCTGAGGGAGTGTGCCTCTACACTGTGTTCTTCACTCGCATTTTTATTCAACGTTTCAATGCAGACAGGTGTTTTACCAAACGATTGGAAAATCGCTAACGTTGTGCCAGTGTACAAGAAGGGAGACAAGCATTTGATTTCAAATTATAGACCCGTGTCTCTCCTATCTGTGGTTTCTAAAGTAATGGAACGTTGCATTTATAACAGTATCTATCCAGTCTTAAGTCCGTCAGTCTATAGAGGCCAGCATGGCTTCTGTAACAGGCGGTCAACGGCCACTCAGCTTGTTCAGTTCCAGCATAGACTGGGCCAGGTCTTAGATAGTGGGGGTCAAACTGATGTTATATATTTGGATTTTGCTAAAGCTTTCGATTCCGTTCCCCATTGCCTCTTATTACATAAGATTCGTTACTTTGGAATCTGTGGACGTCTTCTGAGTTGGTTAACGTCGTATCTTACAAATAGGAAGCAGAGAGTTGTTATTAATGGCTCGGAGTCATCACTTTTAGATGTACTGTCTGGTGTGCCGCAAGGGTCAATTTTAGGCCCTCTTTTATTCTTATTGTACGTAAATGATATTGCTGAGGTCGTTAGTGACGGTACTGCCATGGATCTTTTTGCTGATGATTCCAAAATGTGTAGGGAGATAGAGTCTGTAACCGACTGTCTGCTACTTCAGACCGACCTTGATAAATTGTACGCTTGGAGTAAACGGTGGGGCATGACATTTAGCCCAAGCAAATGCATGGTCATGAGTGTTACTAGGAAGTTAAATCCGACACACTTCTTTTACAATATCAATGGTTTTGCATTGTCTCGGGTTGATAAATTCAAGGATCTTGGTATTGTCTTTTCTTCGGACCTGTCATGGTCATCTCATGTCAATGGTATTGCAAGCAGTGCAAGTAGAATGTGGGGTATGATCAGGCGTGTATGCGGGCGTACTGCAGACGTTAATTTGAATATCATGTTGTATAAATCACTTGTGCGTAGTCGCCTTGAATATGGTACGGTGGTATTCGACACACATGTGCGACGTGATCTTGAAACTTTAGAGCGTGTCCAGCGGAGGGTGACTCGTCACATTTTAGGCCCTGATATGCCATATGTGGAGCGTCTGCGAGCGTTGTCTCTGCTGCCCCTGTCGTACCGTCGGGAAATCAAGGATCTAGTTTTTATGCACGATTCTTATTATAATGTCCTGGATTTTAATGCACGTTTTTATATAACCCCGGCTGTAAGGGGCGACGGTTTACGACTGGCGCAGCCGAGATTCCACTCGGAGACGTTCGGTGCCTCATACTGGGTGAGGACACCGAAGCTGTGGAACAGCCTCCCGGTCCAATTACATAATTTGAAAAAAATGCATTTTAAATCGTCCCTTAATGTTTATTATTTTGACAGGTTGGATCGTTTGGATGTCGACGACATGTGCACTTTCGTCACTTTCTGCCGTTGTGCAAACTGTCGGCCCACTTAGTGCGCATGTCGCCGGCACCCCGACGACACAACCCATATTATCTGGTGCCATATAATAGGTCTCGACCTACATGGTTACCAGTGTAATGCATGTACGTTTTATTTTGTTCATAATCCAATGTCTTGTCATGTTATATCAAATATTGTACATGTATTTTACACGAATAAATAAATAAATAAAAAAAATAAAATATATACCGTGTAATTGTTTGTAATCTGTTTGCGCGGTGTGAGGATAATGTGTTTTGAGAGCTTCGTTGCATGGAGAAACGTGAAGGAGCGCAGTTACGGTATTATTATCATTGGCAGAATTTCTTGTACTATTGTTGTATTAGACCTGCATATTATAATCGAGCTTTAGGCCTTATAATAATTGCCTGTAACCTACATGAACGGTGCGAGGGAATAAGGAGTGTTTGATTTTTAGGGCTTTGTTGCACGAACTAACGTGAAAGCGTACGGTAACGCCTTTTTTCTCTCTCATATTGGTGTTAACGCTCTGACGCAAAGCGCTCTGTGATTGACTTCTATCTTTAGCTGTATAGGTAAAAACATCTAGAAACTGCTCTTAAAGTACTAGCTTAGTCGCACATAATTCTCCCTGCATCGTGTAATTTCCTGATTTACTATTGCCTTGATGTATGATCGAATAGTCTTCAAGCTTTGTTTTGCTTAGCGAATAAAAAACGAAAAACCCACCCTCGTGTCGGTCGTCGTCCTTGTCTCATAATATACATTATAGGTCGTAACACCCCGAAAGTAGAGTTTCTTGACAGTAAATCAAAAACTCCCATGTGAACAAGTGGGAGTAAGGAAGATAAACTTCGTTCCTCGAAGGAAGACACGAGGAGAGAAAAACATTTGTAGAAGCAGCAAGCAGCAGATTTCTCGAAGTAGAGCGAGCATCGGTTCATGTTCGGCGATGCCAAACGTAGCTTATAATAGACGACCGGGCTTCAGCGTTGCACTTCAATCCGGGAAGCGCAAAAGATCTCGGACTCGTCATCCTGGAGAAATAAAAGCAAAAAACCACCTCGATTTTCTATCTTTGCTCGGCAGAACTGGAATTAGATCGACGAGGGCAAAGCTTCTCGACTTGGCGAACAAAGGACAGATTGACGCGATTTTAGAGTGTATTGAGAACGTTCACAGGTGTAACGTTCCGATACCGGCGAACAAAATACAAAAGCTTCGAAGACACAGCCCACTGGTAAGACAACTAAAAGCCCCGCGAATCAGTCTTCAGACCAGAAAAAAACTACTCGCACAATCGGGAGGATTTTTGGGATCGCTCATACCGCTAGCTGTTGGAGCGATAGGTAACCTCGTAGGAGGGTTAATCGGCAGGAAATAAACATTTTCAAATGTCATCGACTGCAAATTTCAGCGAAAGCATCATCATTCCTCTGAGCACATACCGCAATAACTGTCTTGCAAGAACACACACCGAAAACGAAGAAAGGAAGAAGAGTCCCGTACGATAGAGCAAAGATGAAAACGCCAGCGAAATGCCTATGCCCGATGATGTGAAGCTACAAATACTGGAGAGAAAACGCTGGGAGCAAAAACAAACTGGAAAAATCAAGGATATCGCGCAAAAAAGAACTGGACACGCGCAACGTCTCGAAGATTTGCTGAGTAAATTTGCAATCATTGGGATTCGACATCCTTTTGTTAATAGAATTTTACGCGATTACATACAACATTTTCCTAATGAAATCGATTGGAAGGACAACACCTATGAAATACTAATTGAAGGAAATCTCGTACCCAATTCGAACATTTTGCGAAGTCTTCATTTCCTTCTAGCTCCCGAGGACCTCAAATATCATGCTCCTCCGGGAGCCTTCAGCCTGGCCGCAAAACTATTGGACATTGGTGTGCCGCGTGGATGGTTAAACATAGTCGATGCCGCGGAAGCAGCAGAATTATCAAGAGCACAATTACCAATATCGACGCAAGGCAAAACCGAGAAATCTGAGAAGAAGAAACCGCCAGAGACTAGTCCCCGGGTCACGATCCGAACGCCAAAAGCTACGTCTACACCCTTATTCGAGCTGGAAGAGGAAGACGAGAGCCAGCTGCGACCCGATTCGACGCCAAACGTTAGCGTTAAAAAAACCGATAGCCCCTGGCTCCCTGGCGCCGAAACGGCTCATCGAATATTCGAGGAAAACAGCGACAGGCGGAAAAGGAAACAACAACAGAACAGCGTATTCCTAACGCCCGATTCC
Source organism: Lineus longissimus (assembly GCF_910592395.1). Classification (NCBI taxonomy): domain Eukaryota; kingdom Metazoa; phylum Nemertea; class Pilidiophora; order Heteronemertea; family Lineidae; genus Lineus; species Lineus longissimus. The sequence goes on from NC_088317.1 coordinate 7,757,544, forward strand.
ACCGGGTCCAGAGACTGGTGGAACTCCAGTAAGCCCGAGTCGGTGGACATATCTCTCCAAAGAAGAGGTTCTCCTCCGCCTATAAGAAAAAGAGCGCAACGGAACGACCCGAGATCTGAACGAATTCCACGAAGATCGAAGCGCAAGAAAAACCAGGCGTGGATTCCTTTCAATACGAAGCAATGGACTCAATAAGACTACCTTATCCCGAGAAGACTTGTCATGTGGTAAAACACTAGTCAAGTACTAATCGTACATGTATTAGCCTGGAAGGGACATAAACAAACGCACGCACGCACACACAATTCATCATGAGGGTTGCATGCGCAAAGCGTGTCGTCTACACCCCCCGTGAGGAAGATTACATCGCACACTACTGCGGGTGTCCGGTCGCGAATGACGAGGAGGATAACGAAGATCAGACGGGAGGTTTCCCGGTTTTCCGCGGCACACCGTATCAACAAGGATATGGAATTGGAGACACTCTAAGCAAAATGTTCAGGGGGATCGTTCCTATATTGAAACGTACCGTCTTACCCCTAGCAAAACGAACAGCAGCGAAAGCGGGAAATGTTCTCTTGAAACAAGGAGCAGCAATCCTTTCATATGCCATCGGAGGAAAAAATATAAAATCTGCCTTCAAAGAACGGGCCTTAAAGGGAGTAAAAGAGGTAGGAAAAGACGTTGTGGATACGATAATAACACACCGGACAGACACAGGTCGAGGGACCAAACGTACGCTGGAAAGCCCGAAACGTCGAAGAAGAACTAAACAAAACAAAGGACGATCCGAGGGATTCTTCGGTCGATAATTGTCGCTCATTGAACCCATCTCCGCTGAGCCTGCTATAGCAACATGTCTCTTATTGATGCGGACTCGTGCGCTTGTACGAAGGCAGAGTTAGAACTGTTCGAAACCAAACCAACACAAACTGCAATTTTGAGCGGTCGTCTCGTCGAAGTACAGCCGACAACCTCAATTGACAACACAGATGTCATTGAGTTCAACACGCAGACCGATGAAAAACATTACATTGACTTCCGAGAAACAACGCTTTACATCAAAGCGAAGATCGTAAAACAAGACGGCAGCACCCTGAGAGAAAAGCAAGCCGATGGAAACACTCTTGAACAAAATGCGCAATGCTATCCGATAAACTACCTGGTCGCTTCCATGTTCAAACAGGTCGAAGTGTCTCTTGCCGGGAAACAAATCGGAACCACCACCAGCATGTACACTTATCGATCATACCTGGAAGCATTACTCAGTCATGGAGAAGACGCTAAAACTCATCAATTGCGAGCGGGCGGATACTTTAAGGACCTGGCAAATATGGAGACAACCGGAGCTACGATCAGCGACAGCTCAGCAACCAACAAAGGAGCCATAGCTCGCTTCAAGATGGCAAACTTCAGTCGAAGTTTTGAACTCCAAGGCCGCATCCATAATGAGATGTTCGAGCAAGGAAAACTTCTCCTCAGCAAAGTACCCCTTACAGTCAAATTAACCATGGGAAACCCTAAATTCAACCTGATGTCTGCGTCAACAACTACAGATTACAAGATAAAGTTGGAGAAAGCGATCATCTACGCCAGCCACAAAGAAATCGCATCCTATGTCCGAGTAGGCCACGAAGAAAAGCTTCTAACGGCAAATGCAAAATACCCCGTGGCAAGAATCGAAACGCGTTACTTTCAGAAAGCTGCAGGAACTGCCGACCTGTCCGAGGCGAATCTGTGCAAGGTCTGGGCCTGGTCGCCAGCAATGCCATGAACGGTGCTCTCGACGGAAACCCGTTTAATTTCAAGCATTACAACGCGACCAGCGTAAAACTAACCGTTGCGGCAGCCGAGATTCCTTACGGGGAACTAAAAATGAATTTTGGCGATAAAAATGTGCTAAACGGGTACATGACGCTCTTCCGAGGGAGCAAGCTCTGGCCTGCCAATAAGAGCAACGACATAACGCTAGAACACTATGTGGATGGATATGCCCTGTACATCTTCAACTTAGCCCCAGACGATGCCGGATCGAGTGCATTTCAACTCGCCAAAAATGGAGACGTAAGCGTGGAAATCAAGCTATCCGAAGCTACAACCGAAGCGATAAACATCGTAGTTGTGTATGAATACGACTCTTTTGTGGAAATCGAAACGTGCATTACCGACATACCGGCTCGGAAAAATAATGAACAAGGGAGAAATAAATACTTTAATGAAAAGACACCCAGAGACTCGAACCACTTTTGTGAGAGCGGTGTCCAGAGATACGCTTCCTAAAACAGCTCGATAACGACGCCCTTGCGCCTACATAAGCAACACAGCAAAAGCTCACGAAGCCGGTGAACATTGGATATGCTTGCTCTTCAACCGGAAGCCGCCACACGAATACTTTGATAGCAATGGCGAAGCCCCGACAAAGACAAGTTTCCGTCAAATGCTAAACAACGAAGAATCATTTAAACGTAACTGCACTCCACTTCAAAGCCCGTTGAGCACGGTTTGCGGACAATATTGCATGTATTATGTCCTCATGCGAAGCAGGGGCCTATCGATGGAAGAGATTCTCGGACAATTTTCGCCATACGATCTACTCAAAAATGATCAAAAAGTCAATCGTGCTGTAGAAAAACACTTCGGAATAAAACGAGACATATACGACACAACATTTCTCACGTCACGTATATTCCCTCGACTCGTTAACGGACTACTACGAAAGAGATCATCGAGAAGTGTAACGTACGGGCGTGAACCGCCCCGAGCCGTCACGTTTGGAGAGGGAAATGTCCACGGCCTCCCAGAGGTCAGATGCTCGACCGTCTGTCTCTAGAGATCCTTCCCCAATATATGTTTATGGCAAGGTCATCCGACCACGAAGATAATAACGCAATTCTTTGGACTTACCCTTGATCTTTATTTTGGAAGATGTACAAAACTCGAGAGGTCTTCTTAAACGGCCTTAGTATGTTTTCCCTTTTTAGCCCTGATGTTCTTCCTGGTCTAGCTCTCTCTCTCAGATGGGTGCTCTGTGGTCTGGTTTATATATAGGCTCTATAAGGGCCAGCCAATGATAGCCGGTCACATGATGTTTCTAGTTTTGGGAGGCTCGTGGCAGGATGCCCGAATTCCACGAACAATCCACCAGGTCAACTATAGTTACCCCGGCGGACTATAAGGGAACCAGTACAGAAGCCAGTAATTAAGGCAAAAGAACTGTATCTATTAGATAAAGACTCGCATGAACATTCATGAAAGACATTGGTGTTAGACAGATTCGTTCATTTATTATTTTTGTATGTGCCTATTATATGCACAGCATATTTGAAGAATTGTATTGCATGAAAACGAATATTGCAAAAGAAACAACATTAGAATTGCGGATATACGAATAAAATGTAACCCCGATTAAAAGTGTTCTTCTCTTCATCTTATTATTAATACGTATCATTGATTACTTTCGCTAATAGTTTCTTTCAGAGACTTATTTTGGTCTGAATCAAAGCGATTGTTTCTGCTGTGTTATTCCGAAACTTAAAGGAAAAACGGACAGGGAGAGTAGCCTGCTGCCCGTAGGAATGAACACGATTCCAGAAGAAGAAAAAAATTGATATCTTTCAGGCCAACATTTTAAAAATGCAAATGCAACAGAAAATAGGAAGTCCATTTGCGTATAAAATGCGTTGCCACTTTTGCAGCATTTGCGTTTAAAATGTGTTATCGCAGGGATCCCAACATTCCATGTTATAAGCCAGGATAGACGCTGTAGTTCCGTTTGCTGATGATTTCTTGATGATTTATACAAACACATTTTAAATGAATACGCTATTTTTCGTTGCGTTTCCATTTTCCGTTTGCGTTTGCATTCCGTTTGCATTTAAAATGTGTTTGTTATATACTACTTAAGGCTATCGATCGTATCTCAAGTCCACCCTCTCGTTCTCGAAGGCAGCAAAAAGTGACCAGCTCCAAATTGGTGGATATTACAAGGACACAGCGAACCCCGATCTACAGGGTAATACCGTGAAAACAGGAATAAGTGCAAACAAAGGCGCCAATGCTCGCTTTAAGTGGACTAAAGGCAGTAAAACGGTAGAATGCCTGGGGCAGATTCACAACGAACTCTTTGCGCAGAAAAAATTAATTCTGAGTCAAGTAAAACTGACGGTAAGATTGGTGAGACAAGACCCCAGTTTTGTCTTAATGGCCAAGGATAACAACCAGGAGTACACGATTAGTTTGGAGGAAGCGATTTTGAAAATCAATATCAAAACTATTGCCGAACATGTTCGCCTTAGCCATGAGGAACGTCTTTTGCAAGGACCCGCCAAATATCCCGTAACATCGGTTCAAATGAAGTTTTATACACGTGGCGCCAACCGCTCGGATTTGTCAGAAAATAACTTGTTACAGGGTCGTTTACCGGGAAGAATCGTCGTAGGATTGGTGGAGTCCGACGCTTTCAACGGAACGCAGGACAAGAACCCGTTCAACTTTCAACACGTCAATGTGTCGAGTATTACGTTGCGACAAAACCGAACGCCAGTACCGTTTGAAACGATCAAACTCGATTACGGCAACGATCAGTTCCTACCCGGTTACTTCACGGTATTACACGGAACTAACGTTTGGGGAACTGACCAGGGAATAGGTATAAACGCAAACGAGGATTATCCGAAAGGATACGCTCTCTACGTCTTCAACCTGTTAGCAGATGATTCAAACGGTTCCAATTTCAACGTGGTACGTGAAGGAAACATAAGTCTTGACATTCGTTTGAAAGAACCAGCCGATAAGAGTATAACTATTGTAGTTTATATGGAATTCGACGCTATTGTGGAAATTGACAACAATCGCACAGTCACCTTCAATGAATAATAAGGAAATCGATCGTCTTCTCAAACGACATTTGGAAACACGAACAACCTTCGTTGAAGTTTGCGCGGCTGATACACTGCCGTTAGAGCCAAGAGACAGAAAACCATGTGCATACGTTCTGAATACGGACATCGCTTCCGGTCCAGGCAAACATTGGATTGGTTTTTACTTTTCTCCAAATCAAATACCCGAATATTACGATCCGTACGGCTTTTTGCCAGCTGTATCAACATTCTACGATTTTCTAGGCACAAGAAAACATTATAGGCGAAATACACGCATGATCCAAAACCCACTCAGTACAGTTTGTGGACAACACGTTATTTACTATATTTTCCAAAAATGTAGAAGCCACACCATGCGGGATATAGTGAACAGTTTTGATAAGAATCGTTTGAACGAAAACGATGAAATGGTGAACAATTTTGTGACAAAAACATTTGCCGCTGATCATAAAGCAGTGTTCGATTCCAGTTTCCTCCATTTCCACATCGCAAAAAGCTAGAGATATTGTATGGGGCAGACTGACAGCATGTATAACAAGCGCATCATGTATCCATTAATAATGTGTATCTCTTCTTGTAAAATGAATATTATTTGTAGAACTTGTTGGCTGAATGCATGTAAAGACCATACGCGAGCAAGTATAGATTTTTAAATTGAGTAATTTTTTTTTTTGACGAACTGATTAGCAATTTCCTAAAAAAATTAATTATTAACGAATTAGATAGTTGCACGCGTGTGGTTTTTAACGGTTTATTTAGAGCTCATCTGAAACCCCGATATAGGTTTCATTGCTTACTATGCAACTTATGTAAATGTCAAAAGAGTAAGACCAATGAAGAAAATGAAATGTTTCCTACCTTTGCTGTTGTGAAGGATGCAGTCGATCAAACGCTAAAATTGTCACGCTAAAGATCGGGAGATTGTTCCCGCAAAACATCGGAACGTATTAGGAAAAAGCAACGCCGCATCAGACATCCTTCATTGCTGCATTCTAGACTCAGAATAACAGTAGCTTCATCATCAGTTCATCATCAGACTGAATGAGAGTAGATATTTTCTAGTCTGATAGTCGGATTGAAAGTTCATGAGAGTAGATATTTCTTGTCTGATCGTCGGATTGAAACTTCATGAGAGTAGACATTTTCTCGTCTGATCCTCGGACTGATACTGTATGAGAGGAGAAACTTTCTTGTCTGATCCTCAGACTGAGACTGTATGAGAGTAGATATTTTCTAGTCTGATAGTCGGATTGAAAGTTCATGAGAGAAGATATTTCAATACATCAACCCACCAAATATGATCTGGATATTTGCCACCGTTTAGGAGATATGGACCGGAAGGGATTTCAGGGGTCAAAGTCATTACTCCAAGGTGAAAGGTGTGATGAAAAGGAGTACTCTAAACGAGACTAATAACCTGATCTGTTATACTTTAGTTATGCAGCATGACAATTCTGCTTCGCAACAAATGTGACAATTAATACGTCACCCTATCAACAGAAAAAGAAGAAAGAAACACCTCTTTGGAAAGAAACACCACCACGCGACACACCTTTGGCCCCCAATATATCAACCCATCAAATATGATCCGAATATCTGCCACCGTTTAGGAGATATGGACCAGAAGGGTTTTCAGGGGGAAGGTCATACTCCAACGATTTCACCATGCGACACACCCCTGACCTGCAATACATGCACCTACCCAATATGATCCCGCTAACTGCTACCGTTTAGGAAATATGGGCCGGAAGAAATTTCAGGGGTGAAGGTCATTACTCCAAGGTCAAATGTCACAGGGCAACAATTCTGCCACCTGACACACCTTTGGCCCACAACACATCAACCCACCAAATATGATCTGGATATTTGCCACCGTTTAGGAGATATGGACCGGAAGGGATTTCAGGAGTCAAGGTCATTACTCCAAGGTAAAAGGTCACAGGGCTATGAATCCACCACGCGACACACCTTTGGCCCCGAATACATCAACCCCCCAATTATGATCTGGATATCTACCACCATTTAGAAGATATGGTCCGGAAGAGATTTGCTGACGGAAGGACGGAAGGACGGACGGACAGCCAGCCGGCCCGACAGACGGACGGACGGAAGGACGGGCGGTAATGCTATATCCCACCGAACATATGTTCGTTCGGTGGGATAACTAGACCTTGAGTAGTTAAATTCTTGTTAGAATTTAGTTGAAAGTTAGTAGGACCTTGTCCAGAGAGTGTAACTCCAATTGTTTTTTGTTGCCCTAGTTGGTAACTAGGAGGTTGACTAAAGAACACCTATCTGTTTCATCTGTTGCTCAATAACACTAGATACAATTTATTTGTAGAGAAAATTAATGTTACTTATTCTTTAAACTTTTTAACCTTTTTAGTCTTATGTTAACGGTAAAGTTCTAAGATGTTTCTGGCATTCTATGTTACATGGAATAGTATAAGTTCTACCCATGAATGGTAACTCTTTGTCTTTTTCTGCCATAGCAGCAAGTATGGGTTCACTAGCTAGAGTTAAGTTAGCGTTATCTTCCTTATCTGACCTGTAATTCTGGAAGAAAATGATTTTAATGAGATCATACCATAAATCATTCAAATCATTAATTTTATTAATTCTATCCTTGGATGTTAAATAAGGGTTAAGTACAACACAATAAATATCCATGTCTTTAAAGGTTTGGTGTAAGAACAGCTTGTAGTTAATTGAGACCTTAACCCCACAGTAATGCAGGTATCTTAGGAAAGAAAAGAAAACTAACCTTAGATCAGAAAAATTCTCATCAGTTAAGTGAGTATTACCAATAGCGCGGTTAATGAATTCCGTCTCTAAATACCAATCATACTCTCCGCAGTGCAATTGAAATATCATTAACTCAATATCTGAAACTAACTTAGAAGGTAGAGTAGTAATACCTTTTTTTAGTGTTGATTGAACTGTCTTTTCATACCTTTCCTTACTAAGCCATTTTCTAGGACCAGAGAAGTATCCTTGTAAATCGTACTCAATGTACTCGTTTTAGATAATTTACTACTGTTTCTGATAGACGTCTCTGTCCTACCCTTCTAAGTATGGTGTCAAAGTAACATGTTTTATGCTCAATACTAATCTCTACACTTTTGAAATCATCATCTTAAGCAACAGCATAACAATAGATACAAAATGGCTTGCTGAAGCGAGCAATACCCCTCAGCCCATGTGAGGTGAATAATGATTTTGGTAAGAGAAGGGAAGTATAGGAGAGCATAGTGTTTTATATTATGGCTAATGTTATTTTGGGTTGAGTTACGTGGAGTGTCATTATTGGCTCCTCTGGTGGCCAAACCAGTAACGTTTCAAGGTTGAATGTCAGTTTATGAGTTACTGTCACTTAGGGTACACATATACAGAGAATGGGATCAATAGCTTCAGTGGTAACAAAATGTGAACATTACATCTTGACTGCTGTGACAAAAAGAAGGTCAAGGTCAAAACCCATACGAAACATTGGCATTTTTATGGTAGAGGAATCTGCCATAAAAATTTCAGGAAGCTGCAATCGAAATTGGTGGAGTTATTGCATATATTGTGTTTTCACATAGTGCCCCCTGGTGGCCAAACTGTAAATGAGAACATGCTAGATTTGGAATTCAAAATTACCGGTCATCTGTTCTTACTACCAAAAAAATTCACCACGCTGTGACCAATAATAAGTGAGATATCGCACTTTTTGTGTTTTCGCATGACGCCCCCTGGTGGCCAAACCAGTAACGTTACAAGGCTGAATGTCGGTTCATGAGTTACTGTCACCTAGGGTACACACGTACAGAGACTGGGATCAATACCTTCAGTGGTTACGGAATGTGAACAATTCGTCATTTTACACGAACTTTGACCTATGTGACCTTGAAGAGAAGGTCAAGGTCAAAACCCGTACAACATATTATGTCCCCTCTCAAGAGGTATGTGCCGTAAAAATTTCAGCAAGCTGCGATCAAAATTGTTGGAATTATTGCATTTTTGTGTTTTCACATAATGCCCCCTGGTGGCCAAACCATGAGTGAGATAACGCCAGATATTGAATTCAAATTTGCAAATCCCCTGTTCATACAACCAAAAAAATTTCAGTGAGCTGTGACCAATATTAAGCGAGATGCGAGATATCACACTTTTTGTGTTTTCCCTAACGCCCCCTGGTTGCCAAACCAGTAATGATATGAGGTTGAAAGTTGGTTTATGAGTTACTGTCACCTAGGGGTACACACGTACAGAGACTGGTATCAATAGCTTCCATGTTTACGAAATGTGAACATTTCGTCATTTTACACAAACTTTGACCTCTGTAACCTTGAAAAGAAGGTCAAGGTCAAAACCTGTAAGATGTATTATGTCTCCTCTCAAGAGGTATCTACAATAAAAATTTCAGCAGGCTGCGACCAATATTAATTGAGATATCACACTTTTTATGTTTTCACATAACGCCCCCTGGTGGCCAAACCAGTAATGATATAAGGTTGCAACTTGGTTTACGAGTTACTGTCACCTAGGGGTACACACATACCAATAAGACTGGTATCAATAGCTTCAGTGGTTACGAAATGTGAACATTTTGTCACTTTACACGAACTTTGACCTCTGTGACCTTGAAAAGAAGGTCAAGGTCAACACCCGTACAATATATTATGTCCCCTCTCAATAGGTATCTACAATAAAAATTTCAGCAAGATGCGATCAAAATTTGCGGAGTTATTGCATTTTTTGTGTCTTCACATATCGCCCCCTAGTGGCCAGTCCGTAAGTCAAAATGGGACGAAACCTTGACGAGGCACGCCTACCCACCAGGGGGAGTCTGCATATGAAATATGAACTTCCTAGCCCAAGCCGTTACTGAGAACAGCTCCGGACAAACTTGGCGGTCGTTCGTCACTTTACACGAACTTTGACCTTTGTGACCTTGAAAAGAAGGTCAAGGTCAAAACCCGTATTATATTATGTCCCCTCTCAATAGGTATCTACAATAAAAATTTCAGCAAGATGCGATCAAAATTTGCGGAGTTATTGCATTTTTTGTGTCTTCACATATCGCCCCCTAGTGGCCAGTCCGTAAGTCAAAATGGGACGAAACCTTGACGAGGCACGCCTACCTACCAGGGGGAGTCTACATATGAAATATGAACTTCCTAGCCCAAGCCGTTACTGAGAACAGCTCCGGACAAACTTGGCAGCCGCCCGCCCGCCCGCCCGCCAAGGGGACGAAAATACCCCTTTGCCCAATTCGGGCTGAGGGGTAAAAACCAGTACTTAATAGTTTTAGTTGTGTACCTTGATGGGTTCAAGTTTTTAGCATACTCATACAATGTCCATCTCTTACAATTACGACATAATCCAACCTTAGAGTGTGTCCTCATGTCACACTGTTTCATAAGTGGTTGTACTGCTGTATCAGGAGTATGAGTATCATTAGTAACAAGAGTAGGAGTATCATCAGTCATCAAATAATGAGATATATTTTTTAGTTCCCTAGGACGTACATAAACCATGTGTTGTAATGGATTACAACATAAGGGGTTACACCCAATCAACTCCTGGTCTTCAAGACAAAGATCCTTTCTTTCTAAACCAAAGTACTCTATTAAAGGAATGAATTTGTACATCCTTTTAACAGTATTCATTTACTTAATTTTTTTATTATTAAAGTGAATCAGGTGGCGCTGAAGGCAATGTTTGTTGTACATTAAAATAATGATAATAATGATGATGCATTACTTGCTTTTCAATATCTCTAACATCTCTGTCTCTGCTAGTTTTTTCTCTTCCTCTAAAAAAGTCTTCTTAAGGGTTTCTACGTCAAAACTGGCATCATAACTAGCCTACCTTTGTTTCTTTCTAATGGCATTTTTCAAGGAAATGTACTTCTCCTTCTCATTGATGATTAAACTGAATTCCTCTATAGAGAAGTGAGAGTCAGTTAAGGCTTTACTGACCAAATCAGTGATAGTGTTAAGTTTGGAAATGGCCAACATACCTATCTTCTCATGCTTTTCAATTTTCCTAAGTATGACCTTCTTCTGAAAACTAAATAGTGATGAAATAATGGCACTTGCTATTGTCACACCACCCAAAGCAAAACCTGTTGGAGCAGTGATGACTCCTGCTACTTCTGAAATACCAGCAGAGCCAGTAGCCACCTTGTGAAATTTAGGGAATGGCTAACCCCAGTAATCACATCAAAAGCTTTATTGTATTTCATAAATGTTTTTTGCCTGCATTCAATCTCAGATTCAAAAAACTGGAATCAGAACTGGTGAAACTAGTCAGAAACTGTTTTCCCCATATCCACTGCAAATGACATGCATTACATTACCCGAGGTGAGCACATCGTCCCTGAACCATTTCATTTTCCAACATCTTCTTCTACATAGTTTGTAAAGTCTCTTGCTAGGTTATCCAGAAGTATTAGGGTAGCAGGAAGGGTTGGGCGTTTGTGGTTTCTGAGTCTGAGGGGGTTGGTGTCTGTTGACTGTGCTTTAAGAGAGACTAGGCATGGCGCCAGTCTCTCTTAAAGCACAGTCAACAGGCATTTGGTCTCAGTATTTGGGTTTTGATTGCCATGACTGTACCCCTGTAAAAGTCAGAGGAGGAGAAGTTTGGAATGATGAAAGCATTGAAGAAGAAGAAATGTTATTATATATTGAGGAAAGCTAAATTTATTATGAGACTAGAAGGCAGTGTCCTGACTTGATTATTTTGAAAATGGCAGTCTGAACACATTAAAAGGTGGAACATGGCATTTTATCGACTTTGAAGTGTTCCGCAGTTAAAGGGAGACTATAGGCAGCAGCTAGGTAGGCAAGATAAAGTCATACAAATTTGCCAATAGGGGTCAGTCATATCTCTAGGCATGGCGCCAGTCTCTCTTAAAGCACAGTCAACAGGCATTTGGTCTTAGTATTTGGGTACAGAATCAAGGCAGAATCAAGGCAGCTCAGAGAGCAATGATTGAACGATGCTGTGGACAAGTCCAAGGATACTGCATCAGTCACGACCAACTTCTCATCAGAAAGCGTCACCACCAGCATATTCAATGTTCAGTTCCAACCTGTACCAGTCCAATGCACGCCTGTCATGGTCAGGAGTGGTCAGCTTAGCGCGATATGGAACATTCTTCCGAAACTCAAGAGAGGGAAGTCTGCTCATTAGCCTATCTCGCGCACTGCTCCTTCTTGTCAAACATCGTAGTGAAATCGTAGTACAGTGGGGCGTCCTCGAGGATTGCAGCTGGTCGGACAGACGTGAGGTGGAATGTGGGCGGCTGCACTTCTTCGTTGATGTTCGATGGCAGATAGCACAGTTGTTGCGTTGCATGACAGCTGAAAGTGAATGTGATATCATAGAACTGAGGCGTTTGCAATGAGACTATAGGTGAAGTAGAAGCAAGGAGTGAAATGGGCCATCTTCCAGTGACTAATATACAGAGTAAGGGCACTGTGTGTTGTTAGATTCAGCATTGAATGTATTCCTCGTACAAGCGTGAATAGTGTGGACATACAGTGAGAGGTGAGAGACCCCTATTGACTACTTCTTGTAACTTTATCTTGGATATTATATTAGTATTGAACTTCTAGCCATGGATTATGAAGAAATTGAAGTTGTAGGCATGGAATATGAAAAATTATTCAACGTTGAAAGACATTATTCCACGAGGCTTTGCCGTGATCGCAAAGGACGCGACGCGATTGGTTCACATGCTAATGAGGTATGATAATGATAATTACCTCTATAATGCTACTTGGATAGCGACTGTGTCGTTGATTGCAACAGTGGTCTATGTCAATGTGTGCCTGTAATGTCAATGAAGTATGATGAGGTGATGACGATAGTGCAATTGACTAGGTGGCGCATTTTAGAATCAGCAGTGAGCACTGTGTGTAACATGGTGGAGGCAGCGGAGATAATAACTGCGTCGAAAGTATTGTTATAGGGCCTTCCCTAGGCCCATGGGGTTAAATTTACAATCCACGATTGAAAAGACGTAGTTTGATCGCATTCAACTATAAATCCATTGAACAGTTGTGTTCCTTGGCTTTAGTCAACCGATGACCTTTTGTTGGGCCATGATCGGGGATTGTAAACTGTAAATGTATTATGGACTGGGAGACGGGGGAAACACAAGTGAAATAGACCAAAACAAGTGATTTTGGGGCTTTGGTTTAGACGCATGCCCCACATGCGCCATGCGGGATTATGCGGGATTATACGGTTCATGTGAACTTGTTGACATCTACATGATCTAGTGCCGTTATTGGTCATGGTACATGGTAGGCCTAATCATCATGGCAATATGTTTCAGGAAAAGCTCGGAGTAAAATGAACTGCCGATGAATAATGATGTTGTTCATGTTTACCATGTTTACTATACATAACATAGCCATAGGGTATGCACTGGCCAGTGCACTTTCTGCACGTCGTCATGGTGGTGTACGTGATACCTTGCATATTTTGTTTTTTTGAATGCGCATGCTTTTTGGGCAAAATCACTTGTACCAACACTAATGAATATGTGAATAATGTCTTCTTAACCCTATGACTCCACACACAGTGAGGGCATTGTCCCATTCTCATCAAATGGTAACTTATTGTACCGTATTAGGGTGGAAGTTGGGGAGCAGATACCTACCGCAGCACGCCTGCCATAATCAGCAGTGATGAGCTTAGCGCGATATGGAACATTCTTCAGAAACTCAAGCGAGGGAAGTCTGCTCATTAGCATATCTCGCGCACTGCTCCTTATTGTGAAACATCGTAGTGAAATCGTAATGGAAAACGTCTGGCTTTGCGCCAGACGTTGAGACTAATAAGTGAAGAACTAGTAGGTAAAGAACTTCTACTTGCGCGAGACTGCTCTGATAAAATTATCATTGCAGAGACTACGGTGACGTACACATATATTTTTTACAATCAAAAATGCCCTCAAAAGACGACATGGAATGATTATTTTATTGATATTTCCTACTATATACCTTCCAATTATCACTTTATACAAATAGATCGGCGTTAGGTCGCATGCTTTTCTTTCCTGGTGACACTATAAAGCAAAATAGTTGCAACCCCGTAAATGCGCTATAAGTCCAATAATAAGTGACGGTGACCCGTTATAAATGTTTCGCCAGCTTCGCTTTTTTGCCGCTACGCGGCGCGTTGGGCCCTTGCGTCAAGCTGTTCGTTAAGTTCCATTATCTGCGTATCCTTTTCCATTTTTACTGCAGCAAGATTATCACCAGCCTTTTTTAATCCTCTAAGTTCCCTAAATGCGTATTCTGTGAAACCTAATTCTTTAAGTTCATCATCAGTTGCGTCAATCAACCTATCTATTGGTTTGGGTGATTTAATAACCTCATCAATTACTGTCTGTGTTTCACTTGATACTAACTGGGGTTTTCTTGCAGATGCTGCTCCTTCCATAGGCACTGTTGTTGGTGTACTAGATTCTGATTCAATCGTCCTTTAATATTGTTTTAGGAAATTGAACCCGAGGTGGGGACCTTGGTTGAGAGTGTCTTGGTAACTCAACCAAGGTCCGAAGCCGAGGGTTCAATTTCTATTCTAAAATACCTCAAACTTAAAAAGATAGGCCACGAAAATAACTTGAATATGTGCGAATTTGGCAAATTCCATCCATCGCCGGAGCGCCGGTAGCGCCGTTGTTTACATTATGTTACAGAAAATGAGACATGTACATTTTGTACAGCGCGCATAGGAAGTCCGCATCGGCTCGCTCAAGTGATGCTAAAATCCGCGCAAATGGGCTATATGGAGCGTTTTTCTCGGCAAATATGTGTAGTGCTCATTAAAAAACTTAGGGTGGTTGATGCTCCATTGGCTGATTTGTGTTTGAAGCAGTGTTTTGAGAGCCTCAAACTTCTGAAGTGAGCTGAAATTCCATTGACGTGACGTGTGCATGGTTTCCACATTTTAGTGCAACCCGAGGGAACTTGGTTGCGTGTCCAAAACACTCCGCTCTCAGAACGAGGCTTATGCATTTTCCATTTAAAAGTTGACTTTACGGTACCAAGGTATTTTAGAATTACAAATTTTGTACCAAATTTATCTTTTAATTTACATTCAGCAAAGAATTCACTATTCTTTTTAGTCAAACGGAGTAAACCCCCCAGTCTCTTCCCTATTAGCATTTTTGGTAACAATAAAATTATCGTTTTGTTTTTGTTTATCTGTAAAGTCTTTAAGTTATTTTGTCACCTTAAAGAAAAGTTCTTTACCTCCAATTCAAAGTACTTTGATTCTTGGTGCTAGATTACTCTAATAAGAAATTATCTAATAACAAAGTATGTAATTGTCGTAGTTCACTGTCTACTATCGGGTTCTTGTTCTCCCTTCCGCCGATAGCAGGTTGAAGGTGAACACTCTAGGCAGTAAATTGAAGCGAAATAAGAGAAGAGTACTTTTTTTAATACGAGTTCTATTCAAATGAGGTACAGACTGAGTCAAGTGATGAGTTTGGGCACTAACCAAGCGGTCCAGCAGGCATTCCATACGGTGTTAACACTTGGCTAGGCTTTCCAGAACTCCGAATGACCACGAATGGACCCAAAATATTTTTAATAGTGAAAGGAGTAACAATATCCTTAATAGGAACATTAGTACTAGTTCTGGTACCATGCTGTCCGTTAGCTCCTACAGTGGTGCTGAAAGGGTGGATGTCGTCCTGGGTGCCGACAAATGGTACCCAGGTTCGAAATCGACTGGACAATGAGCACCCTGGGTGCCATTACACTAGACAAACAGCACCCAGCTTCCATCTTAGTATGCCAACCTGATGCCAGATCCCGATTCCGCTTTTTCTATAAACCCAAGGAACGGAAGCAAAAACAAACTTTTGCTGGACGCATACTAAGATCGTTTTCTGGTGATAATTATTCAAAAACTAGGTTTGCAAACTCCACTAAACTTCTAAATCTTGTTTATTGAAAGTGTTTTAGGAGCTTGAAATTTTTTTTAACCATATACACCCTATTATTTCGAGTTGGACGCCACTGGTCGCCACTGAACGCTAAATAGGATGACCCGTCTCGAGCGCCACCCAGCGTCTGTTTTTTTTATACGACCGCGTTCTTCGACGTCCTCTTTCACAAAAACATGTGAGGGAAGTTTGCGCGAGCGCCACCCAACGTCTGTTTTGATATACGACCGCGTTCTCCGACGTCCTCTTTCACAAAAACATGTGAGGAAAGTTTGCGCGAGCGCCACCCAACGTCTGTTTTGATATACGACCGCGTTCTTCGACGTCCTCTTTCACAAAAACATGCAAGACAAGTTTGCGCGAGCGACGACCGCTTACAAAAACATGTACATATTTTTTGCGGTTTTCACGGCCCATAGTGATTCCCATTGTTTCCTTCCTCGTGACGCAATTATTTCATGTCGTCATGAGCCATTGACCATTCACGCAAGTAGATTTATTCACACCGGCGCCACTGAAGTGCGGGTGTGGGGACATCATGTATTCAAAAATCGTCTGCTAGGACATACAGGACAACGTTGGCGGAGACAGTTGTGACATTTCATTGCAGACGAAGTAAACGTCCTCTTCTTCTCGATTTACGTACTTTACTTCAAAAAAGTCAGTTTTAACACTACTAAATCCAGATCCAGTCACGTGATTTCTAGTAACTGCCAAACTCGACCCAGTGCCGGTATAATGTTTTTGAGTGTTTCTGTTTTTGAGTGTTTCCCCTCATTGTTTGGGAACGCTAAAAGATAGATTGACAAGTTTTTCTGTGTTTCCCCCTATTGAAAAGTCATGGTCTCTCTAGCTGCCTATTGTTTGGAAACACTGACACATGGGAAACAACCACAGATGTTACACCGGAACTGTGAAGTAATGATGTAGGTCACGTGGTCAGAGTGCTGGAGTTCCCGTACCGCCTGGCTATCCGATTTAGCATCTACCATAACATAACATAACATAACATAACATAATTTATTGTTCTCAAAAATTCCCTCGCGGGACAATATGAGGATAACAAAAAAAATAGTAACAAAAATTTTCTAACATGGCAATGATTATGATTATGACAAAAAATTAAGGATGGCTTTACAAAATGATGACAAATTTAACAGGGTTGATTGGCCTTTGGCATTTATAAAGGTTTTATAGTAATTACGTTGAAGCGGCCTAGGTATATTTCCCAACATTGGGTAATATGGAATTCTTAATTCGATTAGCCCTATACATGATACAAAATAGTGAACTTCATCTAAAATATCCACTTGCCCACAGAATTGGCAAACAGATTCTGTTACATTGTTTTCGAAAAGTCGAGATCTGACACCTTGAATTTGTAGAGGCCCGGTTCGGAATCTACACACAGCATACATTTTGTCCAGGGGCATTTTTTTCAAATACGGTTCGAATATAAATTCTTCTTTGAAACTCCTATATACCATACAATTTACATCTTGATTTATTTTTCCTCTCCATTTCTGAATAAATTGGTCTTTTAGTACCTGCGATACAACTAATTTGAGCTGGTTTCCAGTCATAATTAATGGGTCTGACCAGATCCTATGGATACCACATTCATTTAATATATTCAACACACCGGAGCACCAACTTGAGAGATGTCGTTCCGGAACGACATCAGCGCCTCTAGTGTCAAGATCGTAAATTTGCCATTCTTGATTTTGGCGCCAAACGAATAAAAAAAAAAACGCGTTAAAACAATTAAGAATATATCAGCTACAAAAATTCGTTATTAACTAACTGGTGAAGAAACATACACAAATATCTAGGCTAGCAGGTGGAAAATTCAATTATTATTTCACCACAAAGAGCTGCTTCTGTCACTGCCCGCAGATATGAGACAGCTACCGGTGCGGGGACTACTTCTTTATGGGGACTTATTGTTCAGCGTGTCCAAGGAATTCTATTTTTAGAGGCCAATGGGGGGGGGGTTGGGGGGGGGGGGGGGGTTGGGGGGGGGGGCTTCCCCAAATGTACTGACTAAAACCTGACACTTTCAGAGAACAGGGAGGGGGTTTGGGGGACTCATCCCCCAATGTACTGGCTAAATATGTCAGAAGGACGGGGGTTTGGGGGGCTCCCCCATGTCAAACAGTTGTGTGAGTTCACTAGAGATTGCTCTTTACATATTAGGCGAAATGGCTGTAGGCGAAATGGTTATAACTCACACAACGTATAGTGAGTGTAATGGTTACGTATGTGTATAAAGTGTAAACAAAATTCATATATCCATCATGTCCATCGAATCTGAAAAAATTTGTGCAGACCCATGACAGTTCCGGTTCCGGTACAGTTTGTTGCATTCCATACGGGCCGCGCTTGCCGATCCTGCTTTCACGACGCACCGCAACCACACAAGGAGGATACCGCGGTGACGTCACATCACGTGATCCCGACCCATATTAGTGATCGCTATGGCCAATCAGATTCAGTCTACTGGCAGCACCAGCACTGAACACATCTCCACATCTCACTGTCTGGTGCGCTCCTGTACACAAAAACACCAATAGACATGAAATATTGCAATACCTAGTATGGATTCTTCCTGTGTAGAATAAAATTTACAGAGCAGATTAACTTCCACGAATAAAAAAGACGTTTGGCGTAGCCAAAGTGCGGAAATAATGGGAAACAAGCCTATCGGCGTCTGATTCACAATGTGGTTTGTGAGGAGTGTCATAGTCATCAACAGTGTAGCTTAGGTATTTCGAAGACCAGTGGAATTGGCGGCGTCAAATTATTAGTGAAATTTATAATTTACAAATTACAAATTACAAATCGTTTATTGAAACCGTGTAAAAAGTTACATTTTACATAAGATGAAAGTACAATGACCATAAGCATGATGAACTAAATAACTGGTGTGACATTGTTGTGGATTTGGTGGTGTGCAGCTGGAGGAGTGGACAATGTCACAACCAGGGTTCCTACATTATATACAGTGGAACCTCCGTTAGTAGACACCTCTCTATTAAAGACAACCTTTCCAATAAGGACACTAGTTTTGGTTCCAAATTGGTTGTTTCCATTCAATTTTGACTTCTCTAATCAGTCTTTGGGTGTTCCGAATGCTTGACACATTTCGAACATGTTTTGGTTGGAAACAACCCTACAGTCTTACACTTATGGCTGAATGAATGACAGTGCATTTTCGTGAAAGCTCGGTGACGAAATGCTGCGACACTATTCGTCACCAACATGTTTGATGGGTGGTGCCATCTGCACAAAGGACGATGAATTAAATAACTGATGTGACATTGTCGCTGCATTTGCAGGTGTCCACATCGAGGAGTAGATGATGTCACTACATGTACCAGGGTTTGTACTTTCATATACAGTGGACCTACTTTTTGTGGACACCTTTCTATTGAGGACAACCTCTTTAATAAGGACAGTAGTTTTTGGTTCCAAATTGGTTGTTTCCATTCAACTCGACTTCTCAGTTTAGGACACCTCTCTGTTAAAACAGCACTTTTCAGTCCCTGGGGCATTTCTGGAAATTTCATGCTATGGAGCAATTGGTTCAGCTAAGTGACAAGAACAGTACTATAAGACGGTTTTAAAAAGTTGAAAATTATTTATTTAAATGACATATGAATGGTTCAGCAGTAATTGGCAGTGTGCATTATGTAATGAAATATGATTTACATAATATAACATTTTTGTGACAAATAGTACAGATGATGGATAAATCGATACAGTGGATAGCTGTTAGAATATGCAATACATGCAATAGCATTTGTTTTTATTGAGATTTTGCGAGAACCAAGTGGTATTTTGACAAGATAATAGAAAGCCAATAACACTACAAGAACATGACTTCAATACATTGACATTGTAGTACTTGGTATACTAAAAATATTCAAAGATGGGTATCTTGAGTTAAAGTACAAGATGTATGAATGAAGGAGGCACTCTGGTAAAAAATGGTGTCGCTAATGAAAGATTAGAACAGTCCGTCTCAACCTGCCAAGCTCAGAGCGACATGCGCCTGGTTTTGCTGTGACGGGTCACATATACAAAGTTTACATAAAACAAGATTTGTATGTTTATTTAGGAGGAGTACAAAAGTTGTATATAAAATGCCGACTTCATTATGATTTATAGGACACAAAATTTGACATGACAGCATTTTATAAAATATGAATAATCTATAATGAGAATAGTTTTGTAGCACCAATGATTTGAAAATACTGAATTTATTTATTGCATGAATAGAACACAAAAAACAGGATGATTACATGATTGTCACATGCGTGAAATATATTGTCATGGATGGGCATTGGGAACAAAAAGAATTGCGGTTATCAGCTGCATTGGTAGCGATTGCTTTAGCTGATTTTCAGAAACTGACAGGAATGAGAATGTTGATATAGTGTTGAAAAAATATTTTTATAACATACATTGCATTCAAATAACACTAAGAAGTAGACGAGTACTAATTTCGCACACTTGAAAATATTTGGACATTGACTGTCACAGGTAGTGGTAGTAGAGTAATTACATGCCATCAGCAGCACTAATTCAGACAGTTTTCGCTGTGCTTCAGTAACTGACTGGAATGACTAAGTTTGATTGTGCTGAAATGATACATAATAACGTACATTGCATAAACAAAATGATTACAAGATTTGTACTGTCTTGAAATATATGGACAGGGACAGTCACTGGAAGTTTGACATGCCATCAGTTGCACTGCTCCCGACAGTTTTCACTGTGCTTCAGTAACTGACTGGAATGACTAAGTTTGATTGTTCTGTATTTGCCTCCATTTGGATTTTGTGAACAAAAGTTACTAACCTTGTGTAATTGAAGTGTCGAATTCGCCTTGGTCGAAATGATAATACAGTAAATAAATCTATTGAATGTTGCTGAAAAGAAAACACTTACTATGTTAGAAGCCATGTACATGATAACACCACCACCACCATTATCAATATCATCACAAGTCAACTGGGGAATATGTGTGATATTTGTTCAAAACTTGCGTATATGGTATTTGCAGGTCTATTGTATTGTTACATATTTTTCACTTTCAAAATTAACTTTTTTACTAGAAATTATGAATCAATACTAACCGTAAGAAGCGTATGAAATTACAGAAGGCCTTCGTCGAAAAATGTAATGTACTTGTACTCATTCGTGTCATTAAACCTGAAAGCAGCACAGCATAACAGTGAAATTACCGTGACATCAATGGATGTCAAACTAACATAGTGACGTAAATTTGAATTCGAAGTGCACAAATTCACAATTAAGGTTTCGAACACATTGAGAACTGAAAAACTTCATACAAATGCTTTCACACCAATGATATGATTGTGGCGCTCCTGATGAGGTATCGCCCTCTGCTAAGCAGCTTTGGTCGTAACTAGGGTAAATGTTTTTTTCAAGTGATATGAGCGATGCAATACCTTAGTTTCCACCAGCGCCACGTAGCAGTCAATGAAGTTGTGCTGGTACTCCATTAACGTCATGCTTCAAATTTGAAGAAATTAATATTACCTTCATCAAGTACGTAATAATATTACACCAGGCCTTTGTCGAAAATGTAGATCTCGAAGTCTAACTGTAATGAAAGAAAACATCAATGTGACAATATGGTTTACTATGTATGAGGGGGAGAACGGGTATTTTCGGGACACTGGGATGGGCCGAAAATAACTGTCGGGATTCGGGATAGACACCCTTATTTTAGCGGGATTCGAGACAAGCCGTGTTTTGCGTCACGATTCGGCTAAAATTGCGTATTGGGAAACGGGATAAGCCTTTTTTTCCTAACGGGACGTCGAGACAGTTCCCCCCCCCCCCCCTTCCCCGTTCCCACCCTCATGACATGTAGCATTGTTTGTAGGCCTATTGTTACTCACAATCTATTTTTTTGTAATTGATACTGGTAGTATCAATGTGAAATATGCCACACGTTGGGAGCATGCAAGGCCTAGTACAATACACCATCATCACAATCAAATATTTCAATAATACACTGTCAACGAGAATGAATGTTCAACCATCAATCACGTGCATTGTAGTAGTGTACATCCCCCATCCCATGAGTATGACGGCTTGCGCCCCGCTGACACGACGAGCACATGGCTGAGCCAATCCATCGCCTATACACTACTTTACAAAAATCGACACCTACTGAAACTTTCACTAATTATTCTCGGAAATGTACTTTATCGTTACATCAATAAATGCACATTCGAATTTCAAAACTACCACTTATTTTTGCCGTGAAACTGACCTGAGTTATCGAAACACCGTCAAAAGAGGAAGAAGCAGGTCCGCATTTATCGAAATATTGCTAAATATAATTTTCAAAATGTCGACCAAATTACCAATTAAATCACAATAAACTTATCAAATGTTCACTCATGCCTTTGGGTGAAAAAATACTGATTTTTCAATCATTCTCAATTTTACAAATCACCAATCACAAAAAGAAATAATGATGCAATTACCCAAAATAGATGAGATTTGACCACTGGTATAATTCCGCCATCTTGGATATCGGCATCGTCATCACCACTTCAAATTCTAAAGTCTTATTCAGGCCTAATATGTGTCACCTGCTGTGGTAAAATGGCTTGTTTTATCAATAAATAACAAAATATGATCTTTGTAAATAAAATCGGAGATCTTCTGGTGTGTTTTTATGTGAATTTATTACGAACTATCAATGCAGCGCAGGGCAGCCATCGTGTTCTCATGCGTAGTGGCGATGCGATAGCCATCCGCGGCACTGCTTTTCAAGATGGTGGCAATTGCCCAGTGCTAGAGGCGTTGTAAGGAAAATTGAGAGCAGGCCCCTAATGAATGAACTCTCAACGATATCGATATATTTTCGTAATTCCAGCACAACTGTTCACCAATGAACGTCCACCGACAATCCCACTTAACGAATATTAATATCAATTCATATCATGTATCTTAAGACGCTTTTATTTCATTTTAAAAAGAGTTATCGAGTGAACGATGACCTCCTACCGCACCCTCGAAATAAACAGCCAAAATGACCACAAAAACACCTTTTTAGAAAAAAACAGCGATTTTTACGAAATAAATGTCATCAGAGACGAAACTAGACACTAATTTAGCTAGGTATGCACAGTAATAGTACCTGAAGTGATCGATTTCAAGGAGAAAATACACTGAAAACAACTTTTCAGGAACAGAAATAAGATCACATTGTGAATAATAATGTCTCCGCTAAAATACACTACGAAATACACTAGGCAATGCACTACGCGATACACGGTAGAGATGCAGTTGAGTTTGTTATTGTTTTGACTTAGAAGCCCGCCCATATCATAATATATTAATGTATTCATGAAGTATGAACTCATTTCTGTCCCATACAACTCTAAGAACAGTCAATTTCTCCTTAAATCATCACCGAAACCGCGATATCCGCAGGAAGATTTCGTTCTAGTGTCCGAAAATGCATGATCTTACAGGGGCGCTAACTCGACAAATAGAGGGGATCTATGGGGATCTATGCAAGTTTAAGGTATTACAGGTCTCGAACTTGTAAAATCTGTAAACATGCCTCCAAATCCCATTATGATAATGAAGAGATTGCCCCATATCTGGGAGACTGTTTTGAAACCATCGCTAATTTTGGAAGATCGGTGCCGGCTATTTGGTTTAAAAAACCCTTTTTTTCCCCATCAAAACAGCACTTTTCATTATTCAAATGATAGCTTATTGTCTGAAGACTTATTTCATAGCAGAAAAGTACTAATAACTCTGATTTGATGCGAAAAATCTAACTTTTTTGATGACTTGATTTTCCCTTGGCCGTGGATCGAGTTTGTTTACAATATGCAGCGCCATCTTGGAAAAGCCGTGACGTCACCGCGGTATCCTCCTTGGCAACCACAGTTACCATGATTCCCATTGTTTCCTTCCTCGTGACGCAATTATTTCATGACGTCATGAGCCATTGACCATTCACGCAAGTAGATTATTCACACCGGCGCCACTGAAGTGCGGGTGTGGGACATCATGATTTCAAAAATCGTCTGCTAGGACATATGTACAGGACAACGTGTGTGAGGGCACTAACATTGGAATAACGCTAAAAGCAGTAGTTGGTTTTAGGATTGGCCGTTAGGCGCCGCAGGCTAATGTGCGCGTGTTAGCTGCGCGCGCACTAGCTGCCCTGAGACTGTGTATTTAAGGTGTAAATAAATGCACGTGTATAAACACAGACATGACATGTCAGCCGGCTTTTTCAAAAGAGGGAGATTGAACATGAAAACAAGACAAAACATAACATAAAATTTGCATCAATCGATATTAAACCTTGACCAGAGCCTACATCATCGCAATGTCTTGGGCTAGCTAGTAGAAATCCGAGAATGTCTGATTTAACGAGCAGAAAATGTTAGAATCACGGTGCTGCCCTAAACACGCCCACTTTTCTGTGTTGTGACTGTGTATTGACTATTGTGAATTTTGTGTGTTCCAACGCTAACCCTAACCCTGATAACCTCACCAGTTGCTCAAAAACTGCATTGATGGTTCGGTAAAGGTAGGAAATATAATGATATTACATGAAACATGGCTTTATATTGAAATAAAAGTTTGTTCATATGATATAAAGTCACTTAAGCTAAGGACACTTTAACTTTGTCACATCCTTCCTCCTTGTCTGTTTTAACACTTTCTCTGATTTCATTTGTGATTTATCCCAAGGTCTATTGTTTTACTGTTACAAAGGAGATATGTAGTGTTCCTTTATGCATGGAAAACTGGTTTGAATGAGTTATTTTTTAACAAAAACAAATGATGTGGAAGACAAAATTGTGACTGTCCTTCAGAAAATGGCATTTTCAACTCGTTCGGCACCACCAACAACCGAGAAAAATGTAAAAGACCGTTGGTGTTGAATTAGATCTGTGCAGAATTGGGAATATATCAGGAAATTGTCCCAGTGGATGAGGTGATTTTAGGCAATTCTTAGGCGTATTGCATTAGGTCTTATTTTGGCCCTTTTTGACCGATCTAACCCTTATATTTTCTGTAATTCACACTGAACAACTTACTTTTAGTCCGTTTCATCATTTGTAATCCCCTCATACCAAAAACAGATAAAAAAAACTATAATTCATTAATTTTAGGTTTTTCGGTTGACTTTAACTGAAAATCCTCATAGACCCCAACCCTTAGTACCTGATTTATCAGTCGAATATGGCAAATATACTTTTTTTGGTGGAAATGATCTGGAACAATCATTTATTCATATAAAGCTGGTATATATGTCCATCGCACGGTAAATTTGTTTTTAATTGAATTTTTTTGAAAATAGCCCCAAAAAGTACCCGGCCCAATATTGAAAGGGTCCATTTGAACCCTCCAAACGTAGTCGATTTGCACCGAATGCTAAATAATGTTGAGATCTATGCCCTACCAACAAAATATGATGAAATGAAAACATTCGTAATGATTTTAGCTGTAATTTCAGCCATTATCTAAAGAGCCCCTTCCGCCGCCTCTTTTCTGTTATATTCCTGATGGAGACAAGTCTTCAGTGTGCTGTCCCAATCAATCAACAAGATAGTCTCATAGAGATGATATTTATAGAGACAAGTATTCAGTGTGCCCTCCCAATAAGTCAACAAAATGTCGCATGGAGGTGTCACTTATGGACACATGACTGTCTTGTCTCAATCAGACAACAAGATTGTCATTAAGAGATTCCCTTTTGGAGGCAAGTCTTCGATGTGCTGCCCCAATCAGCAAGGTGTCCTCATATAGATGTCACTTATGGAAACATAGTCTTGTCTCAATCAGAATACAAGATGGTATCAACAAGATGTCCCTTTTGGAGGCAAGTTTTCAGTGTGCTCTCGAAGGGATGCCACTAGAGACAGGTCTTCAATGTGCTGTCACAATCAGCCAACAAGGTGTCCGCGTACATATGTCACTTATGGAGACATGTCTTGTCTCAACCAGACAACTAGATGGTCTCAAAGACATGTCCCTTTTTGAGGCAAGTCTTTATTGTGCTGTCGAAGGGATGCCACTTATAGAGACAAGTCTTCAATGTGCTGTCACAATCAGCCAACAAGGTGTCCTCATACATATGTCACTTATGAAGACATGTCTTGTCTCAATCAGGCAACTAGATGGTCTCAAAGACATGTCCCTTTTTGATGCAAGTCTTCAGTGTGCTCTCGAATGGATGTCTTTTATGGAGACAAGTCTTCAATGTGCTGTCACAATCAGCCAACAAGGTGTCCTCATACATATGTCACTTATGGAGACATGTCTTGTCTCAATCAGACAACTAGATGGTCTCAAAGACGTGTCCCTTTTTGAGGCAAGTCTTTAGTGAGTTGTCGAAGGGATGCCACTTATAGAGACAGGTCTTCAATGTGCTGTCACAATCAGCCAACAAGGTGTCCTCATACATACGTCACTTGTGAAGACATGTCTTGTCTCAATCAGACAACTAGATGGTCTCAAAGACATGTCCCTTTTTGATGCAAGTCTTCAGTTTACTCTCGAATGGATGTCTTTTACGGAGACAAGTCTTCAATGTGCTGTCACAATCAGCCAACAAGGTGTCCTCATACAGATGTCACTCTTGGAGACTTGTCTTGTCCAATCAGACAAGATGGTCTCATAGAGATGTCCTTTATGGACGCATATCTTCAGTGTGCGTGCTGCACCGAACAGACAACAAGGTGGTCTCATTGAGATGTCACTTATGGAGACTATGGTGTGCTGTCCTGATCAGACAAAAAGGGGGTCTCAAATGGATGTGTTCGGTGTGGTCTCAAAGGTATGTAGGCATGTCTTCAGTGTGGGGTCCCAATCGGTCAACAATATTTTCTCATAGAGTCTAGAGCGTTCCTTATGGAGGGAAGTCTTCGGTGTGCAGTCCTAATCGGACACCAAGATGTTCTCAAAGAGATATTGCTTATGGAGCCATGTCTTGGTGTGCAGTCTTTAACAGACAACAAGGTGGTCTCACAGAGATGTCACTGTGATACAAAGAAGAGTCACAGAAATGAACTTTAGCCTAGTGAAAAAGATAAAAGACAAGGCGATAGATTTCAGGTCATTTAATTATTATTATCTGCTCTGCTCATTGCCCACACCAAACCCTTATTCAAGACTTTAAAATCATTAGAAGTAACAGATATACACACTCTACTACAAATGAAGTTTCTACACAAATTTTTCAATAATTGCGATCTGGGTTACTTCATTCATGCATCAAAACAAATGACCAAATACATCCTCACAATACTAGAAACGGGCAGAAATCAATAATCCCACGATCCCGACTTAACATTAGGAAAAAATACCATTTTTGTCACTCAGTAGAACCTCTCTATTAAGGACACCATCGGGACTGCCAAATGCTGTCCTTAATAGAGAGGTGTCCTGATTAGAGAGGTCATATTGAATGGAAAGTACCAATTTGGGACCAAAACTAGTGTCCTTAATAGTGAGGTTGTCCTTCATAGAGAGGTATCCGCTAAGGGAGGTTCCACTGTATCTTCAATTCCCTTTCTGCCTTTAAGTATCAGGATAAAATTCACACTCACAGTCTTCATGACTTCAATATGTATAAAAATCATTTACTGGGATTATACAGTTCTCGCTGTGTAATTCCACAATTTTACATAATGTGTTCACACTTGAACTTTCAATATTCACCACACATTTAATTTTGCCAAACATGATTATCATTTGTACATATGTGGCTGGGGCACTTTAGGTACATTACCACGGTGGCAATTGCAGGACAAGGGCTTTTAAAATTATGTCAGTCATTTCAAACAACTTGATCTGTCTACTACTCTCATATATAATAAGCTCAAAAGGCCCAAAAAGCGGTTGTTGTCAGAGAAAAATATTACCGGTACAAGTACTTGCTGGAAATTCTTGCAGCCATTCAGTTTACTGTCATGCTGATTTCAACTTAACTCAATGAATGTTATCTTGGGACTTGAAGAAATGTGTAAATACCCTACAACTTGGGCACTGTCATGTTTCTCAGGAAAGTCAAGTTTTTCAGATAAATGCCAGAAAAAGCCATTATCTCTCGTCAAAGGGCTCTAGTTGAGATGAGGCACGAGCGAAGAATATAAATGTAATGGACGCCATTTTTCAAAACTTTCCAAGATTACTCAAACAAATTATTACAGAAGATGATTAACGAGTGTCGCGTAAATGAATACGCACATTGCTTGATTACACGACACACCTCAATCTTTTATTTTAACTTTATATTCAAAACTTAAACATTGTGTTTCTTGCGAATGACCAATGGTGCGCAGTCAACCTCTTGAATCCCGGTGACCGACCAGTCAGTCATTTTGAAATAATGTTTTTTTCCCCAACGACCGACAGGTCGGTCTCAGTAATATTTTTATTCCCTTGAGCTGGGACGCTATTTTATTGCTGGTTTCAGCGTGTTTGATGTACAGTAGGGCCAGTTAGAGCAAGCCTGGGTAGATGGTGCCTCGTCACCGGACTTTGGTGGTTGTATGCGGGCGCCATACATCGTGAACGTCAGACCCAATTTCGCAACCACGTGACCACCCTGGGATCCCGTGATTTTCAAGTTTTGGGAGTCAAGAGGATAAACGCAGCAAACCAATCTAGAATGATCTGGATCGGTCAAGATCACTGGTTCCGTGTAAATGGCCCTCACGTGTCTGCATAGGTTATGGTATTCCAACCACTTCAAGCACTTGGTTTGGTACCAAAATTATTAAAGGACCTTAGGCATTATTAACCCTTTGGCTCCCGAGGCCTATGTAACGCGATGTACCGAGATTTTTTACCAGTTTTATGCAAAATAACGTAAAAATACTTTTAAATATTGTACCTCCTTCATTATGCATCCTTGATTTATAGTCATAGTTCCACCTATTGTTGTGTATTTGGTTGAGACGGTTGTATGTGTAACGACGACAACAACGAGTAATGGCGAGGAGTTTAAGATGTCCGCGCCCACCCATGAGAGCACGTGCGATGAACATTTGTAAAGTTTGATTGATTTTGTAGCAAGCAAGGAGAAATAAACGTTGTTTTGTTTAAGAGGTTGAGGAGTTATAATATGTAAAGTCAAGGACTTAGTGAGCCCCCCTTTAGGTCGGGGGAGCTCCCCCGAACCCCCCTACGAGCATATGTTAAGTGCAAGCTCTAACAACTACAGCTGTTACAATGGGGGGACACCCCCCAAACCCCCCTCCGTCGACATAGGTTTTTACCAGTGCGTTGGGGGGAAGCTCCCCCCAAACCCCCCCGGTGGACAGTCAACTAGCCCTTCTGTGTCATACTGCTGGAGGGGGGTGCGATGGGACCATCCATATAGTTCCTTCCGACACATTTTTGTTTTGGTAATTAATGTAATACATTGTGATTGTCCTTATTCACGGGAATCGGGCGTTTCCAGTGATATACGACACTTAAATGGATTGTCCTCATGCATTCACTTTGGAAACGCATTTTAAAATAGATGTCACGTCCTGTTAATGGGGCACGTCATCATCGCGTACATTTGGGAAAAACTCCCTAACGAGACCGGAGCAGACGGCTGAAAGTAGTTTATTTATTGGCCGCTAGGGTACAGAATGTACGTCGCTCACCCGAATTTTTCACGCAACTATAGCTAAATAGAGCTAGTTCTAGTTTGTGATTCATTTTGATACTTCAGATTTGGGCAGTAGACCAATATAACTTAGTCGTCAGTGTGGTTTTAAGCTGGAAAAACGTATTTATTTTTCTTAAAGTGCCTTTTTTGGACGGGTGTGTGCGATTGTTTTGTTTTTATGTCACGTGACCTCGACCATGTCGACACAAAATTGAAATAAACCACCCTTTTCTGTCATTATTTAGGACGGATATTTCTCTAATAAAAATATTAATATAATTGGCCAATTTCTTAGGCATATGATGTAGCGAATTCCCATGAAGATTTTAATTTAATTTAACTTAATTTCAACCAATGGGATAGCAACCACCACCGGAAGATCGCGGAGAAATCGGTAAACTCAACGGAGTTAATTCAGAAATTTACCAAAAAAAATTGTTTGTAGGATATACAATAGTTACTCTCTTTATTTCTAATCATTCACTATATACTCCCGCACACACGTGTATCTTAAGAGCCCCTCCTAAAGGGGGTCTTATCAATATACAGTCCCTACAGAACACCTATGATAAAACCCCGTGTTTTTTCAAGACCCGTGTCTTCGCCGTGTGTCAAAAAACCCGCGGCGCACTTACACCTATCAGTTGTGTTAGATAATGATTAATAGCCCCGGCGACAGGTGCGCTGTAGGAAGGGAGCTCTCCTGTGTTTCTTTCCCGTTGGAGGGGAATTTCGCATGCGCAATACCGAGGCAACTACACCGCGCCATCTGTCGCCGGATCTTAGAACTTGCAATCAAAAACCTGTGTTGAACACGGGTCTAAATTAGCCCCCGATTGGCCGCATCAAGCTCGATGGGGCTAATAGACACGGGGATTTGACACACGGGTCTATTTAGACACGACAATTCATAGGTGTAAGCGCAAAAGACACGGGGATTTGATAGGTGGAAGTACGACTAATAAAACCATACATTTTCGTAAAGCTGATTACCTTGGCTATCAATTGGCGTTGTTTCTGGGTATCAATTAGGTAAGAGGTAATCAATAATCAGTAATAATCAATATTTTTTGATTGATTTTGCTCTAATTGATTGATTTTTCTGATTTGAACAAAGTATATGGAACTGTAATTGATGCAGTTACAACCTGTTAATGATCAACGTAACTTGATTGATAACCTTTGATTGACTATTGTCTATTACTGATTGATCGAATAATACAACATAATATTAATTTATATGCTAATCAGTTCTTGTACTGTGACGCTGCACAAGCGCCAATCAAACTGCAGCGCCCTCTGTAAACTATGAATGAAACTAAATCTAGTCTTCTGCAGATCACCAGGGACACGAATACACTGTACAATAGCGTCTAACGTGTACCGAGAGTTCTATACTAAAGCATTGGTATAGGGACGATATATCGTACCGCCTACGCGAGACAAAATACAGGGACGATATATCGTCCCCTCTAGGGAGGCGAGGGGTTAAGGGCAATATTACCCAGCTGTCCGCTGCCCAGTCACCTCCTGTTCTACATAAGTAGTTTCCATCAACAAATTGCACAAAAAAAGGAAAAATTCCAAAGACTGAATTATCGCGCTTTTCTGATGTTGACCCATTTAGCTCTCCAAGCAGTGACCCTTTTCACGTGGAACAGTGCACGAGTAAGGCGTCTCCTGGAGTTAGGACCTACCCTGTGATGTCTTGGTACTGATATTATGACGGGAAAGGTATTTCGTGCCAGGACTTGTGCTACCAGAAATAATGAATAACACGTTTTTCTACTATCTAAGAGCTGAAACAAAATGGCTAAAGCATCAAACATGATTGGAGATTGGAAAAATAGTTTATAGGTGAACCAGAGGAAGAACAAAAATACTGCAATAACAAGAGCAACGCAGGGCATAGCATATGCCCCGGTGAGCACTTTGAGTTGGTGTATTAGGAAAGTGAAGTGTTTTTCAGACAACCCCGGGCAGCTGGTGTCATAGCTGACTAGGTTTAGTTGACATCGTGAAAGAGTTATTGGTCTGTAATGCCCGCTGTACACGTTATCTTTTTCTACCCACAAAAAAGTTACATGGTTATTACTCAAAGCGTTCTTGTTAAAATGAGAGGAAACGAAAAGTTTACAGACGCCTGACGCCTACCGGCTGACGGACATTGGTAAAACATAATGCCTCCGCAATGCTTTACGCATTGGCGGGGGCATAACAAGCTGCCTATTACTTTAGAGTCACACTCCACCAAAAAACATCGATGAAACCCCAGTAAAAACAGTAGTAATAGAAGATTCAGCAGAAAGCATCTAAAATTGTTTGGGTAGACACCTGCGATATAAATTAAAACTGACCACATTCGGCATTTAAATCAACTGTTCTAGGAACAAACGTCTTGGCGCCAAAACCCGATGTTGGCGAAAATGACATAATATCATGTAAAATCCAAGGAAGACATCAAGGAATTGCCTACGAGTGGGCACCTGCAAAAATGTCAGTTGCAGCAGAAACTAGTCTAATCCAAAATGTGTGTAATCCATTTGTGACTGTGTAATTCACTATGAAATAAATCCTTAATCCTTAATGTTTCCATTTCTTCTATGCACCGACACTGCCTCAAGAATATTTCCGCCTCAATTTTGTTAAGTCCCTTGCATTGTTGTACTAAACAAATCATAGCCTGGAAAATCAAATTATAAAATTTCATCTATGATGTGATGATAATGCTTTACTTTGATAACAAAATAAGTGTATAATAAGAATGCAGTGGACAATCAAGTGACATATTTTCGTGTTTCCCAACAAAATCAGCCCAAATAACGATAATAACAAGGAGTTTTATATGGCGCTTTAAAAGAGCTTTCATTACCCAGCCTATCCAGAAGGTAAGAGTTACAACGTGGCACATGCCGGGTATCGAAGCCAGGACCTCCCGATCACAATGTTGATGCTCAAACGTTGTGCCACTGCGTTCCTCTGAGCACAAATTATTCCATATGCCTGAAAATGTACCCATCTCTGTACGTAGGTCTTTTATTGTTTCATGACTATCCACAGGATAATGCATGAAGTGATTCAAAATCATCTCTAGGCACTGTATTTGGTTGCAGCCGGTCAGTTTAACCCAATTCGCTTCAAGTTTCTCGCCTGTCATGTGCTGTACTTTCATGGAGAGATACCATCAATAAGGCTGACCATTTGTCAAATTTCAGACCCACCTCTGGCTCACGGACATTCATCATGGTTTTCATCTCTGTCTGCGGCAACTCATCCTACAAGAAGTTTATGATGGCCTCCATCTGAAATAACATAACATTTGTCAAATGAAAGGTATCAAATTGCTGTTTGCTGTGCAAATTGTCCATGACGAAGTCGGAAGATGAACTGATGGAGAAGACATGAATGGTTAAAAGGCAATTTAAAAATTGCATGTTTCTTACCTCCCAGTCCAAGATTGTTGTAAAGCTCTTCTGGCTTCTTACGAAAGGTTTCTTTACACATGTTTATCACACACGCTGCAAAAAAATAACAATTTGAATCCTTTGAAAACATTTCGACAATCATATTCATCATAAAGACATAAGAAACGTTTCTGCGGCTGTCTAAGTGCAGACAATGACAGTCAAACCTTTTTTGCCTTTACATACCTGTAGCACGAGAAGTAAAAAGCTTTATGGACTGAATGATGCAGGAGCTGAGCTTGTGTATGAAGTTGAACTTCATCATACATGTATGAATTTTCAGAAAAGAAGTTTGACCCAGCACAAAGCCCAACTCAGAGTCAGATGAAAAAAAGATTTTTATTCTGTTTTAACTCTTTAAATCCTTGAATTTTTTTAGTGTTTCCAAGTATTTCAGCAATTTTCACCCCAAACGACCTCCAAATGCCCCCCCCCCCCCCCCATGTACAAGACAGCTAATTAATTTCACTAGTATTATTTCATCAAACGGATGAAAACAAGTATATTGCATATCCCTAAACCGCCCGAAAACCAGCCTAAGTTTCATGATGGCGATGGTGTTGCTTGAGATTAGGTACGTACTGGCAGGCAGCTAGGCTAGGAAACTAGACAAAAATCAGTGGCCGGATATCGGCCGGTTAGGACATAAAGGGTCAAATATCACATGCCAAAAAGTGACAAGCAGTTTTTTAAAAAAAACGACCGATGCTATGACTTTCAATTCCAAGCGATGACAGATCAATTAAATCAAAAATTTTGTATTGAAAAAGTTTGACCATCCAGTCCACGCGTTTACACTCCATCATCCATAGCCCAAAAACGATGCGGACAAATAATTTATCATGAATGGACAACAGTAGTAACAGTATTTTATTGTAAAATAAAAGGCTGTATTAAAATTTTAGTAAATACTTACGGATTTTACATTCTTCAAAACACTTGAGTGTGGGCACGAGTGGCATTAAAAATCCCAGGGGTGGCACGGAGGGCCTGCAATGCCACATTTAAAAAACATGAGTTACCAAGATTTGGTATCCCGATGCAATCATATTTACAAAACAAAAAGAAATACATGTAAGTGGTAGAAAAAATTTTTTGCAACTGATTTGAAACATATCTTAAACGATATGTGCTGGAGATGCCAAGCCTCTTTCATGCCGTCATTGCCATGGTGATGCTGGCCGATGCTATTGCACCCCGTCAATCAAATATCCTTTAAAAAATTGTATTACAAATTGTAAAAAATCTTGACAGTGCATCATGCTGTGCACACGTGCTACCCGCTGACCGACTTTCGAATGTCGTCTCGAGCCAATGTGCATCCTTTTCTGTGAAGATCTATTGTAAACATGGTTTGTTTTGGCGACCCTAGGTGGTGCCGGCGTATCTGGCAATACTGCAAAGGTCCTATAAATAGACGAATTCGAAGAAGTTTGTTTTGGTGCTGACCAGAGCGTGGTGTCCCTAGGCATTGTCCAAAGTCAGCTAAGGCCTTCTGACGAGTGACATGTTCTGGGTGTGCGCACTCATTGTTTAAATTGTTTTGGAGCCGATTCCTCTTCTTCAAACAGGCCTATCTGGATGAACACACTCCCTCAAGTGCATGCACACAGTCCCTTCACTGCCACAACCTTCTACCAAAATAACATTGCGCAATATTGTTTCACCACTAGGCCTACGCCTCGTTATTTCACCAGTTACGTCATTACGTTGATAAGACGAATTCGAAGAAGTTTGCACTGACCCTTGAACAAAGGATCGCCGTGTCTCTCTGGGCACTGTCCGAAGTCGGCTTACTAGGCCTTCTGACGTATTCCGAGTGTGCGCATTCGATTTGTTTTAGCACCGATTCCGTCGTCTTCTTCGAATACGTCTATTTCCTAAGTGGTGATATTTATAGACCTGGGCCTATAGATTCATGCACTAGATTGGGAACAACGTTTACATGACGTAGTGTTGGCTGTCGTCACGTCACCATGCATTTTACATTACTGTAACGTGACGAGACGCGACGTTTTCGTAAACGTTGGTCCCAATGAAGTGCATGGATCTATAGTACCGATATATAGTATGCACTCCATGACGTGTTGGCAATACAATATCATGATGGACGCACACTCCACAGAGAGTAAGACTGAGCTGAGAGTGACACTAGGCTTACACATACACAGACATGATGAAGCCTGTAGCCTGAAGCTGAACGCCTAGACTGCAGTCTTAAGTCTGCACACACTCGACAGTGTCAATGACACACACGCCATGCATCGATTGCATGAATGATGGTCTGTACTCTGTGGTACCGGGCGGTAGGCCTACGAGGAAGCGTCTTTTTCTCACAGAATCAACGAAAAAAACTTGTTCGTCTTCTACAATACTTTTCCCTAAATCATCCAGACCGTAAAGCAATAATATTTACCGATTGCATGATGGCGAACAGCAATCCCAACGCTAGTATTTCGGAACAAACTACTCATGCTAAAAAAAAAAAAAAAAAAAAAAAAAAACCGCGGCAAAAGCACGAAAAGCAGCGACAAGACAGTGTCCAAACGCAAGGGAAATCGTCGGTAATTTGTAAAGTACGCCCTCTCGCGGAGAACGACTGACCCCGTCTTGGCCATTCCAATGTTAGTGAGACAAGACCACAATTGATTTTTTAAGCCTTTTAGCAGTTAAATTGTCAATGTTTGACCGCGACGCATCAAAGAACGCGTGGTGTTGTGAATCTGAAATTTAGATTATGTTATTCCGGACACTCGGGCAAGTAAATGGTGAAAAATAAAATGGTGATTGACCACGGAAATTTTTTTTTAATCGACAAATTAGACAGACTTTGATATTTCCACTCTTTTCAGCCAACTGGCAGAAAAAACTCAAAACACGCCCCCTATTACCAAATTAGCAAAATTCGAAATTAATTTTTTCATCAAATAATTTCTTTATATCTGTAGACTTGCCACAACAAATATTTTTTCAATACCTCTCCAAATATGTACTTGAGAGTAAAAAACATGCACTCGTCTAATAGATAGGCCTGGACCCTCCAACCTATGAATATTCATTAGTGGTCTTGTCTCTAGTGCCCTAACAAACGTGGGCGGAGACAGATGTGACATTTTATTGCAGACCAAAGCAAACGTCCTCTTCTTCTCGATTTACGTACTTTACTTCAAAAAAGTCAGTTTTAACACTACTGCACAATTATAGAGTGGTCTTAAAGTTCCATTTGGATAGAGATTTGACGGACTGATTTGGAAATTCATTCCAACCATGCAACTGTTTCAGAAATGAGAAAAAGCTCCTGGGTGTCATGACATGCATTCAATTATTATTTCACCACAAAGAGCTGCTTCTTTCAGCAGATATGAGACAGCTACCGGGGCGGGGACTATTTCTTTATGGGGCCTTATTGTTCAGCGTCTCCAAGGAATTCTATTTTTAGAGTCCAATGCCAATGTGGGGGGGGGGGGCTTCCCCCGTATGTACTGACTAAAACCTGTCACTTTCAGAGAACGGGGAGGGGGTTTGGGGGACTCATCCCCCAATGTACTGGCTATATAGGCCTATGTCAGAAGGACGGGGGTTTGGGGGCTCCCCCATGTCGAACAGTTGTGTGAGTTCACTAGAGATTGCTCTTTACATATTATAGGCGAAATGACTGTAGGCGAAATGGATGTAGGCGAATGATTGTAGGCGAAATGGCGATACACCAAAAACATGCATCCCTCCATAATGTGTCTTCGGGTCCAATTACGGCCCACGTGAAATTCGTTTAAAAGGTTTATTGAAATCTCAAAAAAAAACAATTTCTCGACGACCATGAATTCACATAGATAGAGCTTATTAAGATGTCGAGTCGTGGTAAATACATGGGTGGCATGGACAAAAGGGGAATTAATTCCCATCTGTGGTTGATTCTTTTATATAATATAGGCCCTTAAGAAAATGGTCTCACTGGTCAGTTTAGAACTTGTATTTTGACAGGGAGGGCCGTAAAATGCGCGAGTGACGTTTGGATGATGGATATCATCGATTCATGATATGGTCAATGGTGTAGCTAGGGCCTACGGAAATCATTTTTTCTCATGCAGGTGATCGGTATTGGAGTGTTTGAAACTGTGTTGTGCTATTGGCAAAGGGTTCTTCGGCCTAACTGTAGAATAGCCGGGCAGTAGTGCTGAAAGGGTGGATTTCGTCCTGGGTGCCGACAAATGGTACCCAGGACCTGGGGCCAGGTTCGAGATCGACTGGACAATAAGCACCCTGGGTGCCATTACACTAGACAAACAGCACCCAGCTTCTTCTTCTACACTTTTTCTATACACAACCGAGGTTGGCCCCACGCTCACGGAGGTCACGTGTCACGATAACCATCATTTTGCAAGATGGCGACCGTCCCTGTTTCCAACCGCGCTCTCTGAATATATCCCTCCTACATACCTTTTTTGAATTAATCATCCGAAATGTGCTTTTAAAGACCTATAGGTCTAAACGCGTTTTTTCTGTTTATCTGTTCTTTTATTTCGCGCACTGCTAATGCCGCAAGTACCACGGTGCGAGATAAAACGAGATTGCAAGAAACGTCGTCTCTAAGATCCGTAAGCCAGGCAAAAAGAAGCTGGGTGCTGTTTATCTAGTGTAATGGCACCCAGGGTGCTTATTGTCCAGTCGATCTCGAACCTGGGTACAATTTGTCGGCACCCAGGACGACATCCACCCTTTCAGCGACAGTAGTAGCTCTGTACATTATGTACACTCTGTCCCTCTGTACATTATGTACACATTCCTATCATTTAGCACAGAGTGTCCCGTGTATTCTGCAGTTGCTCCCAACAATGTACACTTAATGACATGAATGACTTGCCGTGTTCACGGCAGTCTTTCAACTAACGCAGTGGATATTTTGCCGTGAACCAGTTGAGAGTTATTTTCGCTATTTTGCCGTGCACTTCCATTGGACATGCGCAGTTCGCGTTTTTGCGGACTAAGTATTTTTCAGATTTGTCCGCCATGTTGACAAGATGTCACTCTCGATCGGGGACGAATTTTCCTCATTTCATAACGTTCAAATCGCAATCCCCGTGTCTTGTGCGCTTACACCTATGAATTGCCGTGTCTAAATAGACCCGTGTGTCAAATCCCCGTGTCTATTAGCCCAATCGAGCTCGATGGGGCTAATCGGGGGCTAATTTAGACCCGTGTTCAACACGGGTTTTTTGATAGGTGGAATCTGAATAGACACGGCAATTGCAAGTTCTAAGATCCGGTGACAGATGGGGCGGTGTAGTTGCCTCGGTATTGCGCCCCCCTCCAACGGGAAAGAAACACAGGAGAGCTCCCTACCTACAGCGCACCTGTCGCCGGGGCTGTTAACCATTATCTAACACAACTGATAGGTGTAAGTGCGCCACAGGTTTTTTGACACACGGCGAAGACACAGGTCTTGACAAAACGGGGTTTTATGATAGGTGGAACTACGACTTAAGTTTCTCTTTCCGCGAACAAATCGTGCTTTGAACTGGCGAAAGTCCGCAAAAGATTTTGAGTCTGCTAACTTTTCCGTAGTAAAATAGTACGCATGCGCACCAACATGATCGGTCCGGGGCTGCCCGTTTCGATGACGATTTCGTCAATGTC
This sequence comes from Lineus longissimus, assembly GCF_910592395.1. Taxonomy (NCBI): domain Eukaryota; kingdom Metazoa; phylum Nemertea; class Pilidiophora; order Heteronemertea; family Lineidae; genus Lineus; species Lineus longissimus. The sequence goes on from NC_088317.1 coordinate 7,796,169, forward strand.
ACGGCAGGTGGGAGGATGTTGACGGTCTGGTCCCATTCATAATACAATAATCTTGAAAGTACATTGCTCTCAATGTTTATTTCCCTGTTTCCATGACCAAATCCTACCGTGAAACCTGAAACCACTCCTCCACAACACAAGCCATTTCAATTTTCTGTAGAAAGCGCATGCACTTATTACCCTCAAAGGTCTCATTAGGGAGGTTTTTTTTGTATTCATGCGCGGCCAACCCGTAACTGTTCCTAAAAAATCATTGATTTCTTGGTCCTCAAAGTACGCCAGTGTTGATTTAGCAGTTGTTTGGGCAAAGACATGTTTTTTGGAGTTTCTGAAACCTGGAGCGCTACTCAATAGGCGGCTAACAGGAAACTACGCATTTTACTGTTGTTGTCGACGTATGTGTACACTGAACTTGGGATGTGCGTCGGGCCCGTGTTGAAGTGCCAGTTGGTGCGTTTTTCGCTGATTTGTGCAAAATTCAACATCTCAAAAGTTCAATGGTTGACCCTCGATTTAAAAAAAAAAATTGTGTAGCGTAAGCAACTTTCTTTCACGGGAGAATGGTCACTGTAAGAATTATTCAGGAAGAAATGTATAATATTTAGGGTTTTCCGTGATTGTCCGGCCCAATTGGCAATATTGCCATTTGGGATGGTGAACAGAGCTAGGAACAAATGCGAAGCTTTATTTAAAGAAATAAAATGCCTGATTTAACATCCTACAGAATGAGGGGAATCGGGCGTTTCCAGTGATATATGAGACAAATAAGTTGTCCTCGTGCAATCACTTTGGAAAGGCATTTAAAATAGATGTTACGTCCTGTTGATGGGGGATGTCATCGTCGCGTACATTTGGGAAAAACTATTCAGGACAGGGGGTCGGCTAAGGTCTTTTTGAATTCAAATCTTACACTTTGGATCATTATGCTTATCTCCGGGCAAAAACACCTATCCTTCTTCTGTTGTGTTTAGTTTCCTTCCCACATTCTCCCACCTATTTTCTATACTGCATCAGCGTCTATTGGGTCAACTGCCATGATGGCATCATCCTAACTATATCCCCCCCCCCCCCCCTCCCCACCCCCAACTACTCCCCATCATTGACATTTTGTGCTAGCCAACTTCTTCGGTCAACTGCCATGATGGCATCATCCTAACTATATACCCCCCCCCCCCCCCAACCACCACCACCACCAAAGTCTTCTTGCTCACAAGCCCTATTAACGAAGAGCTCCCTATCAAGGCCTGAGCCTTCCCCATATTAGAGGACTCTGGCCAAACGCCTGCCCGGTTCTTGCTTGATTAATTCGGGGATTAAATCCATTTTAAGCGTCTTGGATATTATTACTAAAGTCTCAAAAATCAAAACACATGTCGGGGGAAACCCCCCGAACCCCCTGAAATTGAAGTTTGATTAAAAAACAGTGTGAATATTCATGTGGCTCTCTCGGAGCTCAGAATAGTCGAGTTGCTTCATTCGCACGCCCTGCTTTACGTTAACAATAGTAGCACTTTGCGGAAAAGCCTTTTCTGCTGCGCACTATAATGAACGCTGCAAGCTAGTAGAATCATGAAATTTTTACTGTGGGTGCATGTCATAACGGTGCTTGAAATGTAACGTAATGTTTGATTTGACGTACTTTTCAAGGTCACAGAGGTCAACGTTCGCTATTTGCATCGCCGTCAGGCAATAGTGGCATGTATCGTAACCTCTGGTGTTACTGACTTGAAATCTTGTACAATGTACTCCTAGGTCAAATGACCTTGGAGACTAAATTGATTTGATTCATGGGGGCCAAGCTCAAAATGCAAAAAGTGCTATTTCTCTGGAAATGAAGACTGTATCATTTCCAAATATTTAGCATAGGTATATCTAGTAAGGATACATGACATATTACCCAGGTTTTTGATTTGATGTACTTTTACAAGGTCACAGAGGTCAACGTTGAAAATTTCAACAAACGTGGTACGTTTCTGACTATGTGACCTAGATCATTCTAAACTTGTACAAAGATCCCTCCCTTGGCAAGTCCGACCAAAAAAAGACCAACTACAGTCCGGATTCGATTCCAAATGTGGCCACCAAGGGGCAAAGGTTAAAAAAATCAGCAATGAAGTCATAAGCAACCATCATGTCCGAGTCCATTTTTACCCCTCAGCCTGTTATGTCTTAAGCCACATATCAGTGGATGAAGTGTGTATAAACACGTTTAGTCATGTCCATTTCCGGTTCCTGTTCTGTCTCACTCTACAGTTTCTATGACAAAGTTACATACACGTGTACAGGTCTCATATAAGAGTTTCACACACGACACTACACAGCCCATAAAGGCTAGAGGGGTATTGTCGAGGCGTTCGCCGTCTCTCTGTCCGTGGGTCAGTCCGTCTGTCCGTCCGTCCATTGATTTTGGTTCTCGGGCCTATCTCCATATCCATAAATGCCCGGCATTCCATCTTTGGGTGGTTTGAAGGTCTCATGGTGCCATGGTGCCATTGTGCCTTTTGGCAGTTTTGATAATTCAATACCAGAAATCCCCGACCTCGAACTTGCGCATGCGCACTAATTACCATCTCGGCCGATCAACGCAGTAGTGCGCTTAGCTTAGGGCAATCTCCAAAAGCTGAGTTAATCAGGCGGTGGGGAGCATTACGCACTTTGCCGATAGCCCATTGGTTTCCTCTAATGTCTAGCTAATACTGTGCAAAATTTCAGTGAATTTCGTCAAAAAAATCCTTTGTCCACCTTTGTACCGCCGCTTTGCATGCATTGATGAAGTTCAAACAGGGAAAATCAGGAAAATAAGCCTTTGAGGCGTTTTTACGGCTCAAAAACTGGCATTTCTAGAGATAATATTTTAGTTGCCGATAGATCCGCGAGAGGGCAATACCATCTAGGGTCATAATAACACTGCTTCTGGTGTTTTGGAACATTTTTTTCTTTGTCCACTTGCATGCCGAAATTGGAGGTTTTAATGATGTGACAGCAAAAAATTGAATTGGTCATTGCGAGGGGGTCACTAGGGAGCTTGGGGGGTTGATCTATGCAATATACCTAGTTTTAAATCGTGCTTGTTTCATGCTAATGTGAAACACCATCATTCTGATACTACTGAGATTTAAATTTTTCACTCTAGATTTTAAATGAAGTTTGAAAATTCATTTTTCACTTGATGATCATGCTAATCATGACTGCATGAGTCCAGTTTCCCTGCACCCAAAGTTTATTACTGATGGTAGCTTTCCTATATCTAATTGTCTAATGTAAAAAAGTTGGGCATTTTGTGGGGGGTTTACTGTGGTCTTGGCCTCTCCTACCTTGGGGGTGGGGCTGGGGTGGGGTGGGGTGGAGGTTGGTCTTGTTGGCATCCAGGTTTGAGATATCATAAAACTCTTGACTGGTGTTATTATGGACTACTCGTTTTTCTCTCTTGTAATTCGGCAATTTTATATCAGATAACAAAGCGTAATTCAAACGGATACCGCATCTCGTTGAGGCTGCCATTGTGATTGATTGCTGCGAGCTGATTCGTCAATGGCGGCACGTGACTGATTACACTGGCGGCCTCTATCGGACGGCGTTGGTCGGGTTTTTCTGGTGTTGTTTGTTTTACACTTTGCCCCAGGAGGCACTTCATGTGAAAAACTACTTTGGCTATATGAATTATGCTATCTAAAATCATGAAATGCTTACTGTGCACACTGCTCATGAAACTACATCACATAATAATACCTGGGGTTTTGATTTGACCTACTTTTCAAGATCACAGGGGTCAAATAGCGTTGACTGTTATCAGTTTCTGGAGCGCGTCTCCATAACTATTGATGCTTGAATTTTCATCATTAAGTTATATGATAGTCTTAGTTTATTCGTACACATTGGTACAATTAAAGTGTAGGGGTGCATTACAGTTGGTCGTGCATGATAAATAAATAAACAGTAACTGGTAAAGCATACTATAAAGAAATAAGTGTGGCATACAAACTACAAATGTTAAGTAATATACAGTCCTACATGTTGTATTCTATTATTATACAGAGATCACTATGGCTCAAAAAAATTAATCAATTAATTTTAAAACACATAATTCATAAAGCACGTCTTAAATTTCCCCCCATGTCAAAATATTCATCCCCCTATCCTGACCACTCATCAACTCCCTAATTTGCCCAGCCACTCTTTCCTGCTCCTCTGATACATCCATCATCCTAACATCCTGCGTCATATGATATAACATCGGCAAATTGCCCCTATCCCATCCATACTTAGCAACCAAGAAATTGAAATTTTTCCCCAGAGATGTCCGGCTCCCACCCTCAATAATATAATACATTTACAAAGTCGAAGATATACATTGTTTGTTTGACATCCATAGAGTCTCCAAAAAGGTGACAAAGCGCTTTTCTGTCTGAGCTTAAATTGGAAAATCCTGTGTAATTTTGGGAATCAAAGCATTATGCGTATGATACGGTAAGCTCAGGAGTTTTCTAATATACTCTCCATGCCCCATATTATTCTCAATCCCTTGAAATTATAGATCCCACTTCTGGTACCCATAGAGAGACATAAAATTCGTTTTTCTATACAAGTAATTAATCGCAGCCTGAAATTTTCTTTTAATCGTGTTTGGCCCAAAGATGATACCCATGTACCTCATAGGGTGATGGTCGAAGAACCATCTCCTGAAGCAAAATGACAATGTCAAGATCCCCAGTTTTACCAAAAATAATCAACTTACTTTTTGAAGCATTGAAACTTATAAAATCAATTGAAAATGACGAAGTTGAATAAGATGTTAAAACATCTTATTCAATGCAAAAACCTGTGGGGCTAACAAAACCATGTCATCGGCGTAGGCGAAAGCGCCAAAAAAAGTGTAAACCGATATGACACTCAACGCTAGAGTTTTCAAGAGCAAACAAAAGTTCATCTAAGTAAACACTGAATAAAACCGGAGACAACACCCCGTTTGACCCCATTTCTTGCTGTAAACTCACCTGATGTGTGAATCCCCCACCTCACTCTTATTCACTGATTTGTATACAATGTAGCCAAGAACCTAGCAACCAGTGGGCATAGCCCCTTCCGCAAAAGAAGTCAAAATAATTTGATGAAATGCACCTTATCAAACGCCTTCGAGGCATCCAGCATAACATGAAATATTCAATCACCTCATTTACCACCGTACTGCAAGTGGCAGTGGATAACCCTTGTCTGAAATTTCACATCTGACGAAGAAAAAACATCCATGATTTTGCCCATAATACTACTTAGTGAAATGCCCCTATAATTGTCCAGTAAAGTTAATGATTTTCTTGCATTCTTAGATGTAGGTTAACAGTAGTTTTAGCAGAGTCCCCAGCACAACACCCATGAATGATTCACTATTTAAGATAACAAAAGGGATATCATCACCTTCAGTCTGTTCCCCCCATTTAATGAAATGGTCAGATTTGAGACCTACAATGCTGTCACTCTTGCCTTTCTTTAGCCTTTTCATGCCCTGAAATACATCTTCATATGAAATTGAGTGCTCCTCTGAACAAACCTTCCTGCAACACTTCTCACGCACATCCTTATTCATATCCTGCATAAATGCCTCCATCTCACCATCATCATACGAAATCGAATTATACACTTGTTTAACCCATCAACATTGTCCATTGTATTATATTAGGGAGAATGTTTTTCTTTTATTGATTTTACTAACATCTTATGATGGCATTGTTTACTTTGGCACTCTTGCTCATCAGTCAAAAAGGTCCCTTCTTCTCACAAACTATTTTCATGTCATGCGTGATGCGCGTAGTCCACTTGGCCAACTTGACTATCATGTTATGTTCAGCGTGTGTGGGCTGAGGGGTTATGCTAGCTTTGCGATGCTATTTTTGTTCTATGTTGACAGGTGAGTACAATGGCCCTGCCCCTTTCATTGATTGGTAGCTAGAGTTCACCCGCAGAGCCAGGAGCCATGACATAAATTGATCACCATTTAAAATTGAAATATTCTTATTCTTTACAGATAACCTACCTGTATCGGTGCGGTAAGCCTGACTATATCGACAAAGAAATTGTGACTGTGTGGCATGGATGAATTTTAAACATACATCATCCTGGGCGTCAACTTTCAACACATTTTGTTTTGAATGCAAAGAATCCATTTTCTGAGGATATGAAATCTTTGCCCATGTCTCAGGTCAAGGAAATCGGGATTATAATACTTCCAATGCATCATTTTGTCCCTAATGTTAACCGCACATTTGGCCATTTTGTGAAAGTGGTAAGAGAAACGCTTTATTTGGCGCTGCGATCGCTCCATGGCAGGCTGACTGTCCAAGCAAGGTGACATCTCAGTCATGTCTTATGGGTTTTTTTACATAATTTTCAAGGTTACAGAGGTCAAATGGCGTAAATCGAATGTCAGGCTTTAACTATGGCACGTTTCTCAATTGCAGTGACCATTGATCTCACATTTGGTACACATGTACGGTACCCTATACCATAGTCAGGTGATCTTTGGTACCGATGTTCTGTTCAATCTCATTCATCACTTGGCCTCCAGGGGGGCAAATCTAAAAAACTTTGTTTAGAACCAATCATATCTTATGGGTACGTCTTACCACAGGTTGAATGGCATAAACTTTCCATTTGGCTATATAATTGCACATTTCTTAACCAGCATGAATTATCTACTAAATATCTATATGGTGAGCACAATAACCCACAGCCTTTTCATTCGAGGATGTTATTACTTGACATCAGATGTATAATTCCCTACACAGTACACTACTCTGTAAAAGCCCAGGTGAGCACATGATCCAAGGACCATTTTATTATATTTACCTTACCAAATTGTCCACACTTCAAAACATTCTTGTGATGTTCGTAATTTGATTTCAGTACTATTAAGGACACCCTATGGGCTGACAAACGCTGTCCAGAATAGAGAGGTGTCCTGATTTGAGAGGTCAAATTCAATGGAAACAACCAATTTGGGGCCGAAACTACCGTCCTTAATAGAGAGGTTGTCCTTAATAGAGAAGTCTCTGCTAAGGGAGGTTCCACTGTACATGTAAAGAGTTGGCCCTGGTCTTGTTGTTATGGTTACTTTGGTAATCACTCCAAATCATACCCATCTGGTCTTGTTTAGGGGATGTGCATTCCTGCTGGCTGCTAAGTGCCATCTAGAGGATTTATTGAGCTGCCTGACATGCCTTAAGGGGTTAATGGCATGATCTGGATTCAGCATCCCACAATCCCTCTACTGGCAAAGTAATATTGATTTATTGTATCCCATTGTGTGCCCCATTTCCTAATGTATCCAACCATTTGACTCATGCTAAAAACCAGACCGAGGCATTAACAACGCTGAGTAATCAAGAGTCTTGCTTCACAGCCAAGGGGCCAGGGTAGTCAGTTGTAGCACAACTCCAGCAGCCGGTTGGTAAAATTCATTGGCACGCGCAGGTTTTTAGTTTTATCAGCAGAAGCACCCAAAATTTGTTTGGAGTCTTTCATGTTCAACTTTATGGTTTATGCAGTCCTGTCAGTAGTTTACATCGTGCATATTTGGTTGATAATTCACAAGCAGTTAGATTGTGCTACCAGCCAATATAATTATTATCAGAGCAGATGGTAGTAGAAGCAGACGACCTGTAGGGTGTGGTTTTGCCAGCAAACCTCTAGGAATTTCCATTGGGACGTTATTGTTACATATCATCGCAAACTTCAGATACATTCAAAAGGAAATTTCAGATAATTCCTATTGTGATACTATTTTTGATTGATTCTGCATATTTGTGACCATATTGCATTTGCCAACGATAAGGATATTTCCATTCAATCTGCTGAGAAAGAGCCTGTTTCTTGATTCATATCATTTGGATAAGAACTCTCAGTTGGTGTGATTTCTTGAAATAACTCTATACTTGATTGAAAATGGGAGATTCAGAGGTAGAAACAACATCTGGCGCAACTGCTGTGACTGACACAGGTAAGTAGGGATTGTTATATAATTGATGCAGAATTTTTTTTGGAATTATTGTTAGTCATGTGAGGCTGTCCAGATGCCCCAATAATTTCAAGAGGTGATTGTATTGGGCTTTCATTTTCAGAGGTTCAGGTGGGACAACACTGGTTTTGCTTTTGTTGGGTGTGGGGCTCTATGATAGGGAGTCCAGGGATTATTACAGAAGGGGTAGGATGTGTGCTATCTTTGAAAAGGGGAGCTTGTGTATCTGATCAGAGGATATGAAAATAAGGATGGAAGGGAACTGGGAAAATGACAATGTTGGGACGAAATGGCTGGGTAAAATGAGCTGTGGAAAAGGATGACACTTCGCAAAACCATTATTTGACTAAAGTGTAAAAATGTTCGATACAGCTTTTCAATGACCTGACATGACAGTGTGGGGTGCTGATCGGGGAGTTATTTCTGTTCTCTATATTCTGAAAGGCCCTTGGCCTATCGTTTTCTTCCTAGACTCTGTCATTCTTTACCTCATCAAAGACTCTGACATGGGGATCGTAACTTACAAATTTTTGTCCACTTTAGCATCTGTATGTCTACCTATCGGTCCATTTGTTTGTCCATCAAGACAATGTAAAAGGCTGTAACTTTAGCCTGCTGCTTGAACATTTTCTTTTAATATGTGGCTTTATGTACAGCATATCAGTAGATGCTGTTCGCCATTGAAAACGGCTCGATCTTGTTCACAGTTTGACCACTGGGGAACCTTTGCTGAAAACAGAAAAATTGCAGTTCCTCCTATGCAACTCAACAGCATTTGATGCCATTTATATGGTTGATGTACCTCCTGAGGATACATGATATATCAGACCGGTTTTTGTTATAACTAATATCAGTGCTAATATTGAGGTCAACATAACCCCCACTCCAACTTACATTCACCTCAACTTAGTCTTGGGTTGAGGGGTATCAGCTGTGACTAAGCACAGTATTTTTCTCAGTTTTTTTCTGGAGCATCAGGTCAACTCATGCTTCTTGTCAATCATTTCCCTGTTGTAAGGTGGGCATTGGTGACTAAGTTCTTCATGAGCCAATTTCCCCACAGCTTTGATTCTTAAGTTCAAACATGGCCATTTTGTCTAACTGAATGTGCTCAACCTTATTTTCAACAAATCATTCTTTTTATCTGGTCAATTCACATAAACATACGAGACAAGATTCATGTCTCATATCGCAACCATGCATCCTCTCCATGTATTCTTGTGGATTCTTTGTATAAAAAGTAATAACGTAAGTGTATCCATTGGGCCTTGCCTGGGGTAGTCCGTGCACTTTGATTTCATTCTGAAAAATCACCAGCCAGGCTTCTGACTACAGTAATGACACGAGGAAGTAAAGTTTATTATGGTTGTTTATTATAGTGATGCCCTAATTTGAATAGGCCAGGCAGATTTGGCTTATGACTATGAGACACTCTTCACTCAAAAACTCATGTCTCTGATACCAGGCATTGGACAAGAAGAATCACTTCAGGAGCTGTGGTTGTGTCTGATGTTAATCTGTTCAAGAACTGCATCAATCGTCATTATCTCGTGACATTTTTCACTGCTTCTGCATGCTATTGCTAGACTGTTGCTGGCATCTGTAAGCAGTTGTTGTATATTTCTAGAGCAACATTTATTGATTTCTAAAAATTGACATAATTTATTCAGACGAGACATTCGCTCATGTTGCACCAAGATGACTTCTAAGATAGTTGTTATAAATGATGTCCATGAAGCTATTGATGAAGGGGAGGGGGCACTACAGTCTATAACAGATAGTTCTGATCCAGAAGTATTCAGGTAGCAGGAAGGGGTGGGCATTTGTGGTTTCTGAGTGTGAGTGAGGGGGTAGAGTGGTGTCTGTTGACTGTGCTTTAAGAGAGACTAGGCATGATGCCAGTCTCTCTTGAAGCAGAGTCAACATACATGTGGTTTCAGAATTAGGTCTTTCATTGTAGCAATGCGAAAATGTAAGCAATTTTGGTTAGGTCCGTTATAACATAGAGTGACTCAACCACTCTTTTGATTACAGAGGCCGCCTCAGCGCCACTACGTGGGGCCTAATGGTATCAGGCTTCGCGCGATATGCACCATTCTTGGAAAACTCAATGTGGAGGTATGCTCATTAGCATAATCTATTCTTAGCTCCAGCTCGAGTTAATCTTGCGCAGTGTTTCTTCGGCCCAGATACATTGTGGTGGAAAACGTCTAGTACAATGAACGCCTGGCTTGCGCCAGACTAATAAGTGAAGAAGGTCTGGCTGCGCGAGACTACTGTGATAAAAATGTCCATTGCAGAGACTCTGTGAATTTGGCAAATACTTATTACCCCTCAGCCCATAAAGGCTAGAGGGGTATTGTCGAGGCGTTCGCCGTCTGTCTGTCCGTCTGTCCGTCTGAGGGTCTGTCGGGCCGTCCGTCTGTCCGTTGATCTCGTTTCCGGAGCATATATCCGTAACCATAAATGCTGGCCATTTCATCTCTTTCATCTTTACTGAGGACAGTACTCATGAGACTACATCACATAATACCCGGGTTTTTGATTTGACCTACTTTTTGAAGGTCTTATGGTACCATTGTGCCTTTTGGCAGTTTTGACGGTTTTCGACCTACACTTGGCCCCAGGGGGCGCTTTATGCAAAAAACTACTTTTGGCTATATCTCATGAATTATGCTAGCTTGAATCATGATATTTTTACTCAGGACAGTACTCATAAGACTTCATCACATAATTCCCGGCTTTTGATTTGACCTACTTTTCAAGGTCACAGGGGTCAAGTAGCGTAAATTGACCATCAGTGGTTTCCGGAACATATATCCGTAACCATAAATGCTGGGCATTTCATCTCTGGGTGGTTTGAAGGTCTTACGGTACCATTGTGCCTTTTGGCAGTTTTGACGGTTTTCGACCTACACTTGGCCCCAGGGGGCGCTTCATGCAAAAAACTACTTTTGGCTATATCTCATGAATTATGCTAGCTAGAATCATGATATTTTTACTGAGGACAGTACTCATGAGACTACATCACATAATACCCGGGTTGTTGATTTGACCTACTTTTCAAGGTCACAGGGGTCAAGTAGCGTAAATGGACAATCAGTGGTTTCCGGAGCATATATCCGTAACCATAAATGCTGGCCATTTCATCTCTGGGTGGTTTGAAGGTCTTATGGTACCATTGTGCCTTTTGGCAGTTTTGACGGTTTTCGACCTACACTTGGCCCCAGGGGGCGCTTCATGCAAAAAACTACTTTTGGCTATATCTCATGAATTATGCTAGCTAGAATCATGATATTTTTACTGAGGACAGTACTCATGAGACTACATCACATAATACCCGGGTTTTTGATTTGACCTACTTTTCAAGGTCACAGGGGTCAAGTAGCGAAAATTTACCATCAGTGGTTTCCGGAGCATATATCCGTAACCATAAATGCTGGGCATTTCATCTCTTGGTGGTTTGAAGTGTTATGGTACCATTGTGCCTTTTGGCAGTTTTGACGGTTTTCGACCTACACTTGGCCCAAGGGGGCGCTTTATGCGCAAAAACTACTTTTGGCTATATCTCATGAATTATGCTAGCTTGAATCATGATATTTTTTACTGAGGACAGTACTCATGAGACTACATCACATAATACCCGGGTTTTTGATTTGACCTACTTTTGAAGGTCACAGGGGTCAAGTAGCGTAAATTGACCATCAGTGGTTTCCGGAACATATATCCGTAACCATAAATGCTGGGCATGTCATCTCTGGGTGG